>NW_027457235.1:106069-153045 GCF_040206685.1 Ascaphus truei | reverse complement strand
CCCCAAAGTGTGTGGTAGCGCTACCCACATAACGTGTGTGATTTGTTGGTGCAATTGATGAGTTGGATACCTGCCGGGAGCTCCAGCCCCCGGGTCCCGTCGGCCGTTGAGAAGATCAGTCTGTCCCACGTGGTCGTCGTCCGCCTCTGCGTGGGATGGACTCCGGCTGGAGTGACCCACTGTGAGGAGAGTCTCTATATCTTACAGTGGTGGTCTAGGCCCAGACCACAGGCCTGTCCCTAAAGCACCCACAAGCTTTTTGGATCTCCGGGCCTACCTGGGGTCTAAGGACTTAAACTAGGCCTAGGCCAGGGAAGCACAGCTCCCTGGCCACTACCTGTTCTCTCTCTCTGCTCCCCTTCCGACTGGCGTGGCTCTCCAAGCGAGCCAAATGTATCTTTCAAGGTTGCCGAGATCCTGGCAGCCCTATTGGTTGTTCGCGCCCATGTGCCTGCAGCCCCATTGGCTGTTCGCGCCCATGTGCCTGCAGCCCCATTGGCTGTTCGCGCCCATGTGCCTGCAGGCCCATTGGCTGTTCGCGCCCATGTGCCTGCAGCCCCATTGGCTGTTCGCGCCCATGTGCCTGCTGCCCCATTGGCTGTTCGCAGCCCCTGTGCCTGCAGCCCATGTGCCTGCAGCCCTATTGGCTGTTCGCGCCCATGTGCCTGCAGCCCCATTGGCTGTTCGTGCCCATGTGCCTGCAGCCCCATTGGCTGTTCGCAGCCCATGTGCCTGCAGCCCCATTGGCTGTTCGCGCCCATGTGCCTGCAGCCCCATTGGCTGTTTGCGCCTGTGGCAGGATGGCCTGTAGCCGAGGTCAGGGAACAGTCCACACGTGTAGTTTCAGGGTAAATGAAAACGTTCAGTGGCTATATTTCTCCACAGCAACATAACATGCGGGTACACTGTCCCTTTAAAAAAACAAATCCTGCTCCACACTGGGAGGACTGACTAACACAGCAGGCCTAGCTAGCAGGCTGGCTGGCTAAACCAGAACCAAACCATAAGAGTCTTTTAAGCAGTTAGAAAAACAAATGAAAAAGTCTTACTTTGGTTGCAGTAAGCAGTTTGATGTATCTGTCTGCCTAACAGCACATATCCATGTGCTCTGGTCTGAGAGAGCCAGCTACTGCCAGTCACAAGATCCTTTTCTACCTTCCTGGCTAACAGGTGTCAGCTTGCCTCCTGATTTCCTAACTTCCACCTGACTTAACCCTTATGAGTGCTGGATGAAGCACTCAGACACATGTCTCCCAGGCGTAACTGATAGGAGTTGACTTCACTCTGTCACATACCTCCCATGTTTGTGTGTGGCTAGTGTCCCACACGGCTGAAGCCCGACCCTCCACTCCTGCTCTTGACAAAAAATTAGCATTTCCATGGTCCTTTCCAGGTCTATGCTGAATATCAAAAGAGAAGGGTTGGAGGGCCATATACCACCTGGTCAACCTTGGATTCGTGTCCTTCATGGTGTTTAACCACTTCAAGGGCGCATGGTCAGTGACCAGGGTGAAGTGTACTCTGGCAACATAATGTCTCAAGGCCTCAATTGCCCATTTTACAGCGAGGCACTCCTTCTCAATAACGGAATACCTAACTTCCCTTGGGAACAGTTTCCGGCTGATGAACAGTATGGGGTGTTCAACACCATCAAATTGCTGAGACAGCACTGCTCCCAGTCCTACCTCTGAGGCATCCGTCTGGATGATGAAGGGCTCTTTAAAATCTGGGCTCCGAAGCGCGGGGCCCTCTGACAGGCACTTTTTTAGCATGTCAAAGGCGTCTTGGCACTCCCAAAACCATTTCACTTGGGTCGGGGCACTCTTTTTTGTCAGATCTGTTAGGGGTGCAGATATTTCTGAAAAATTGGGGATAAACCGCCGGTAATACCCTGCTAACCCCAAAAGGGAGCGGACATGTGTCTTTGTCTGTGGGGTGGGGACTTCCTTTATGGCGGCCACCTTGCTAGCTAGTGGCCTTACTATCCCTCCCCCAACGGCATAGCCCAAGTACTTTGTAGTGGATTTACCCAGGGCACTTTTTTTGGATTTGCAGTGAGTCCTGCTTCTCTTAAGGACGTTAGGACTGCCCTTAATCTTTTTATATGAGACTGCCAGTGTCTGCTATAGATGACAATGTCATCCAAGTAGGCCGCGGCATATGCCCTATGGGGTCATAGTACCTTGTCCATTAACCTTTGGAACGTGGCTGGAGCCCCATGTAACCCAAATGGCATAGTGACGAATTGGTATAAACCGAGAGGGGTGGCGAAGGCAGTTTTGCATTTGGATTCTTCCGCTAGAGGTATCTGCCAATATCCTTTCGTGAGATCTAGGGTGGAGATATACTCTGCTTTACCAAGCGAGTCAAGCAATTCATCCACCCTTAGGCATTGGATATGCATAAAATCTGGATACAGCATTTACCTTTCGCAGATCGACGCAAAACCTCACCTTCCCATCTGGTTTAAGGACCAACACGATAGGGCTACACCATTCGCTGTGGTACTCCTCAATCACGCCCAATTCCAACATGTCTATTATCTCCCTCTCTACCAGGTCTTTTCGGCCCTCTGGCAATCTATAGGGACGGGACCGTACTTTTACGCCAGGTTCTGTCTCAATCCTATGGGACACTAAATCAGTCTGCCCTGGCAGCTCAGAAAAAACATCTGGGAACTGGTCACATAATTCTAGTAGGTCTGACCTTTGTTCCGTTGTTAACTGCCCTCCCATGGGAACCTGATGGTCATTGTACGTACTACCCTTTGGAAGCTGTGGACCCAAATCCGTCTCTCCTTCCCGAGGGTGGATGAACAGCGATCTCATCGTTTTCCAGGGTTTCAGGAGGTTCACGTGGTAGATTTGTTTACCCTTCCTGGACCCTGGTTGAGAGATCTCATAGTTCACCTCCCCGGTGCGGCGGAGAACTTGGAAAGGACCCTGCCACTTCGCAAGGAGTTTACTCTCTGATGTCGGTAGTAGTAGCATCACTTGGTCCCCAGGTTGGAATACCCTCAAGCGAGCATTTTGGTTGTACTGCCTCTCTTGACATTCTTGGGCAGATTTGAGGTTTTCCTTAGCAAACCGACCTATCATGTCTAGGCGGTTTCTAAGGTCTATGACATACTGAAGGGTATTCTTGGAGGGGGAGGGCTCCTCCTCCCAGGATTCCTTCAGTAGGTCGAGAATACCCCGAGGTTGGCGTCCATATAGGAGCTTGATTGGGATGATTGGGGAACTTCTCGTACCGCAAACAACAGGAAAGGGAGAAGTTCATCCCAAGCTCGCTTTTCAGTGTCCACAAACTTCCTAAGCATGGTTTTTAAAGTACGGTTAAACCTCTCTACCAATCCATCACTCTGAGGATGGTAGACTGAGGTCCGGACGGATTTTACCTCCAATAACTTCAGGACATCCTGCATTAACTTTGCCATGAAATTTGTTCCCTGGTCAGTTAACATTACTTGGGGAAGTCCTACCCTAGAGAACAGTTCTAACAGCCTGTGGGCAACCTGTTTAGCAGTGGCTGATCTCAGAGGGAAGGCCTCAGGATATCTGGTGGCATAATCTACAACAACGAGTATAAATTTATGTCCCTTCGCAGAGGGTTCTAAAGGTCCGACCAGATCTACCCCAATTCTCTCGAATGGGACGGCTACCAAGGGCAGAGGGACCAAGGGAGCCGGCTTCTGTCCCTTTTGGCTAGTTAACTGGCATTCAGGACATGTCTCACATAGTTTCATGATGTCACCATGTATGCCTGGCCAGTAAAACCGGGACGAGATGCGGTCCGTGGTCTTATCTCTGCCCAAATGACCACCCCATGGGAGAGTATGGTCTAGGGTGAACACTGTTTTAATTAACCCCTTAGGGACTAGCATCTGTCGAATGACCTCCCCTGTTTGTGTAACCTTATTCACACGAAATAGGATGTCATTCAACAGTTCAAAATGTGGAAACACTCTTACACCTTGTTCATCCATTATCTTGTTGTTGACCTGTACCACCTTCTCATATTGTCTAGCCAGAGCTGGGTCTTCCCTCTGCCTCTGACGGAAGTCAGGAAGATCCAGGTCTGGCAAATTTCCCGTATCTATCTGTTCCCCACCCTGGTCATCCCCGGCCATGACCTGCAGTCCTTTGGGCTGACTAATGTTACCAAGAGTCCCAGCCTTTTTTAACCAGTCCTCCTTTTCCGCACGTCTCTGTTTACGTGTCTTTGGGACGTGGTATCTACGGAGGAAAATCTCTGGGGAAAAAGGAAACAAGTCTCCGGGCTTCTCTGGTACCAGAGAAGTAGGCTCCGTAGGAGTAGGGGCCAACAATGTTTCAAAGTAGGGCCAGTCTCGGCCAAGTAGAACAGGAGCAGGTAGCCAAGGAGCAACTCCCATTAGTAGGCTAGTCTCTTGATCCTTGATACGCAGTAAAACGTTCGCCGTCGGGTATCTCTTTGTATCCCCATGGATACATTCGATATTCCAAGGAGAGTCATAGGATAGTCTGTTGCTTGGAATTAGGCCCTCTAGGATCAGGGTTTTTCCAGATCCCGAGTCCAGCATGGCTTTTACTATTTTCCCCTCCAGAGATGCTGGGACTACCCACGGATTGTGGTCCCCTCGGAGACAAGCTGTGGCAGTGGTTCTGCCATATGAACAGTCCATCTCCTCATCTCCAGAGTCCGCAAACTCAGTCGTCAGCGGAAGCTCTCGACGGGGCTCGGTGTTTGGACCTCTCCGCTGTTGGATGGGATCCTCCCTTCTGGTTGGTGGTGGTATCCTCTCCACCGGATGGGTGACAGGAGTCCAGGTTCTCGGGGAATACTGTGGGTGGCGGCCTCCCTTGAGTGATCCAATGGCCTCGGACCCGGGATGGGCGTCTATGCGGGAGTTTGTACCAGGAACCCTCCGAGATGGGAAAGGGTCTTCCGATCGGGTTGACTGGATCTCCTGAGCTGGCGGGTTGTAGACCCCTCGATTGTCTGCTCTCCTGCCTCTAGCATCACCGGAAGCAACTGGTGTTTGCACAGACCGTTCCCAGCTATCCTCTTGGGTGTCATCGCCCAGGAAGTTTTCCACCAAGCGGACCGCTGAATCCAGGGAAAATGCAGCGTGTCTTTTTACCCAGGAGCGGGAGGAGGGGGGCAGTATCTGTATGAACTGCTCGAGCACAAACTGTTCAAGGATCTCTACCTTGGTATGCTTCTCTGGTTGTATCCACCTGGTACATAAGTCTTACTAAGCGGTGGGCTACGACCCGGGGTATGTCTTTGTTTGCATATTTGACTGTCCGGAACCGCTGTCGGTAGGTCTCTGGACTGAGGCCTAGGCGATCCAGAATAGCCGCCTTTAGTTGCTGATAGTCCATGGCCTCGTCTGCTGGAAGAGCCTGGTATGCTGTCTGAGCTTCCCCTATGAGGAGTGGAGCCAGAGTCGTTACCCAGCGATCAACTGTCCAGCCGTGGGCCGTGGCTACCCTTTCAAAAGTGAGGAGAAATGCCTCTGGGTCTTCGGTTGGCTTCATTTTAGGCAGCATCACCGGTGGGTTATTTGGTATAGCTGGTCTGCCTGGGGCTGGGCCTTCAACTAGCACTTGGAGTAGCTTTTCCTCCCGCTGGGCCTGTTGCTCATCTTGCTGGGCCTGTCGCTCAGCTTGTTTCTCTGCTAGTTGGAGCTGTTGCTCAAGGAACTGAGAAAAAAAAATCTCCATTTTTTTTTTTTTTTTTTTGTGTGGCCCTTCAGATACAGGGGCCGTCCAAGGTCCCACTTCTGACACCACCTGTGGCAGGACGGCCTGTAGCCGAGGTCAGGGAACAGTCCACACGTGTAGTTTCAGGGTAAATGAAAACGTTCAGTGGCTTTATTTCTCCACAGCAACATAACATGCGGGTACACTGTCCCTTTAAACAAACAAATCCTGCTCCACACTGGGAGGACTGACTAACACAGCAGGCCTAGCTAGCAGGCTGGCTGGCTAAACCAGAACCAAACCATAAGAGTCTTTTAAGCAGTTAGAAAAACAAATGAAAAAGTCTTACTTTGGTTGCAGTAAGCAGTTTGATGTATCTGTCTGGCTAACAGCACATATCCATGTGCTCTGGTCTGAGAGAGCCAGCTACTGCCAGTCACAAGATCCTTTTCTACCTTCCTGGCTAACAGGTGTCAGCTTGCCTCCTGATTTCCTAACTTCCACCTGAGTTAACCCTTATGAGTGCTGGATGAAGCACTCAGACATATGTCTCCCAGGCGTAACTGATAGGAGTTGACTTCACTCTGTCACAGCGCCCATGTGCCTGCATCCCCATTGGCTGTTCGCGCCCATGTGCCTGCAGCCCCATTGGCTGTTCGCAGCCCATGTGCCTGCAGCCCCATTGGCTGTTTGCAGCCCATGTGCCTGCAGCCCCATTGGCTGTTCGCAGACCATGTGCCTGCAGCCCGATTGGCTGTTCGCAGACCATGTGCCTGCAGCCCGATTGGCATTATTCCTATTCTTTCATTTCAAATATCATCCATGTAATTTTTACTAGTTTTTATTTGTTTTATACATTTAACAAGGATTTTTTATATTAGGTTTTTCCTTTCTTTTTCTTTTTTCCCCCTTTTTTATTTTCTGTTTAATAGCTGAGTTAATTATTTGTATCAAGAGATTTAATGTACATTTAGTAATGGTTGTAGATGTGGTTTTATATTAGTTTAAATTAGTACTCTCCATTCAGGAGTATTCATATTAGAATTGTGTTGTGTTGTCATTATGTGTATATGCGCCAGTATTTGTGTTACTGAATGTAATTGATTTGGTTGTATGTAATTTAAGTATGTGTCAGTATCTGTGTTATTATTTGATATTGCGTAAATGTATTTGATTAGACATTATGCAATTTGAAGTAGTAGTTTGTATTGTTGTGCTGACGATCTAGCCGTCGACAGCACCTGGCATTGATTGTAGGTATTTTTTATTAGTAAGGCCCTCCCATTTGCTGAGGAAATGTCGGTCTCGCTATAATAAGCAACCATGGGAGCTGGTAGGACATACCTCCCGAAGAAGTGTCATATGGCGCGAAACGCGTAGAGGTGACATCATCACGCAGTGGGGAGCGGACGTGACGATGGAAGCCCAGCCAGCTGTGGATACTCACCAGTCTAGCACGGGGTGTGTTCCCCTTCTTATGTATTTAAAACCAGACACAGAACATAAAACACAGACAAAGCTCAGTTTTAGCACATCCAGTGAAACTCATACACGGTACAGTGCCTAAATATATATGTATAAATATCTAATAAGTAAATGGTCTTTTAGTTTGACATTTTTGGCCAAAATTGTTGTAAGCCCCTGAGCCAACGGCACGGCAGACCACATATCAGGGGTCCCTAACGCTAATATAAATTCTTAATAACCTGTGTAATAACAGGAAGAATGATTTATAGTAAATCTGTCAATATTAGTTGCAAAGTTCTAAGTCTGACTGAAGCTTTTATTAACCTGTACATTACCAGGAAAAGCACTCTGTATTAGAGATGTCACAGCCAAACTGCAAGCAGGCAAGTTCCCCTGAGTGGAAGATGCTATGGAGTGAGCCCATAACCATTTAAATGTGGGAGGGGGTGAGCTTCAATTAGGAAGGAGGTTGCCAACCTCCAATCAGCCATGACTAGCTGGACAAGAATTGTAAAACATACTGGACACCTAACAAGCTCCTATTAAACCCCCAAAATAACCACAACATATATATATAAGCATATGAGTGTCACAGAGGAGTGCTACTGAGCATGGCAATATATATTTAAAACCAGACACAGAACATAAAACACAGACAAAGCTCAGTTTTAGCACATCCAGTGAGACTCATACACGGTACAGTGCCTAAATATATATGTATAAATATCTAATAAGTAAATGGTCTTTTAGTTTGACATTTTTGGCCAAAATTGTTGTAAGCCCCTGAGCCAACGGCACGGCAGACCACATATCAGGGGTCTCTAACGCTAATATAAATTCTTAATAACCTGTGTAATAACAGGAAGAATGATTTATAGTAAATCTGTCAATATTAGTTGCAAAGTTCTAAGTCTGACTGAAGCTTTTATTAACCTGTACATTACCAGGAAAAGCACTCTGTATTAGAGATGTTACAGCCACACTGCAAGCAGGCAAGTTCCCCTGAGTGGAAGATGCTATGGAGTGAGCCCATAACCATTTAAATGTGGGAGGGGGTGAGCTTCAATTAGGAAGGAGGTTGCCAACCTCCAATCAGCCATGACTAGCTGGACAAGAATTGTAAAACATACTGGACACCTAACAAGCTCCTATTAAACCCCCAAAATAACCACAACATATACAGTATATAAGCATATGAGTGTCACAGAGGAGTGCTACTGAGCATGGCAATATATATTTAAAACCAGACACAGAACATAAAACACAGACAAAGCTCAGTTTTAGCACATCCAGTGAGACTCATACACGGTACAGTGCCTTCCTGTTATTACACAGGTTATTAAGAATTTATATTAGCGTTAGGGACCCCTGATATGTGGTCTGCCGTGCCGTTGGCTCAGGGGCTTACAACAATTTTGGCCAAAAATGTCAAACTAAAAGACCATTTACTTATTAGATATTTATACATATATATTTAGGCACTGTACCGTGTATGAGTCTCACTGGATGTGCTAAAACTGAGCTTTGTCTGTGTTTTATGTTCTGTGTCTGGTTTTAAATATATATTGCCATGCTTAGTAGCACTCCTCTGTGACACTCATATGCTTATATATATGTTGTGGTTATTTTGGGGGTTTAATAGGAGCTTGTTAGGTGTCCAGTATGTTTTACAATTCTTGTCCAGCTAGTCATGGCTGATTGGAGGTTGGCAACCTCCTTCCTAATTGAAGCTCACCCCCTCCCACATTTAAATGGTTATGGGCTCACTCCATAGCATCTTCCACTCAGGGGAACTTGCCTGCTTGCAGTTTGGCTGTGACATCTCTAATACAGAGTGCTTTTCCTGGTAATGTACAGGTTAATAAAAGCTTCAGTCAGACTTAGAACTTTGCAACTAATATTGACAGATTTACTATAAATCATTCTTCCTGTTATTACACAGGTTATTAAGAATTTATATTAGCGTTAGGGACCCCTGATATGTGGTCTGCCGTGCCGTTGGCTCAGGGGCTTACAACAATTTTGGCCAAAAATGTCAAACTAAAAGACCATTTACTTATTAGATATTTATACATATATATTTAGGCACTGTACCGTGTATGAGTCTCACTGGATGTGCTAAAACTGAGCTTTGTCTGTGTTTTATGTTCTGTGTCTGGTTTTAAATATATATTGCCATGCTCAGTAGCACTCCTCTGTGACACTCATATGCTTATATATATGTTGTGGTTATTTTGGGGGTTTAATAGGAGCTTGTTAGGTGTCCAGTATGTTTTACAATTCTTGTCCAGCTAGTCATGGCTGATTGGAGGTTGGCAACCTCCTTCCTAATTGAAGCTCACCCCCTCCCACATTTAAATGGTTATGGGCTCACTCCATAGCATCTTCCACTCAGGGGAACGTGCCTGCTTGCAGTTTGGCTGTGACATCTCTAATACAGAGTGCTTTTCCTGATAATGTACAGGTTAATAAAAGCTTCAGTCAGACTTAGAACTTTGCAACTAATATTGACAGATTTACTATAAATCATTCTTCCTGTTATTACACAGGTTATTAAGAATTTATATTAGCGTTAGGGACCCCTGATATGTGGTCTGTCGTGCCGTTGGCTCAGGGGCTTACAACAATTTTGGCCAAAAATGTCAAACTAAAAGACCATTTACTTATTAGATATTTATACATATATATTTAGGCACTGTACCGTGTATGAGTCTCACTGGATGTGCTAAAACTGAGCTCTGTCTGTGTTTTATGTTCTGTGTCTGGTTTTAAATATATATTGCCATGCTCAGTAGCACTCCTCTGTGACACTCATATGCTTATATATATGTTGTGGTTATTTTGGGGGTTTAATAGGAGCTTGTTAGGTGTCCAGTATGTTTTTCCCCTTCTTATGTAAACAGGAACATCTTTCTGCACCCTGAACTTACTTATCCTTAGTTCTGTGGGTATTGGGAATTCTTCCTTGTGCATAGATTGTGCGGGTCTACAGATCCAATGTGATCTTTTTATTCTATCATGTATTTTATGGGATTTTTTATGTTACTTTGAGTCAATTTATAAAGTTTTGGAATTTTGACTGATGGTTCTTTTCTCTTTTGCGCTTCCTTTTTGTGTACATGTTCCTTTCAGGCCTCAATGCCTTCCTCCCCCAGAGGGGTGGGGGTTATCCCGGAGAAGGCCTTGAGCTTTCGATAGTTCTGGGACTGAGAAGACATGGTTAGGGCTTCTACTAGTCGGAGTAGAGTTACTCCCAAGTCGGAGTATGCTGGCTCTTGGCTAGGAGTCTGCATAGGGCTGCTCTCATAACGGCTGGGGGTAGGTGACGGTGTGGAGTGTTGGCTCGGCGGGATGCCTCTAGCAGGGCACTTGGGGTGAAGGTTATCCGGGTTACGGGTAAGTCTGCCCTGGTTGGTGTAATTTAGGCTGAGGCTTTAGTCCTCCATTCCCCGGGGATGTAGGAGGAGGTGGACGCTTCAGCCTGACAGGGGACCTCTAAGGAGGGTCCCGAGGTGGACACTGCATTGGAAGCTGGTAGCCCAGGTTATGTGAGCGGGCAGCCCGTGGGTCTCTGGTAAATTTAGGACCTGAGGAGCATCTTCCATGCATATTTCTTGGCCCTCGGTCAGTATTATGGTACTCCAATTAAATGTCGGGTCATATTTTTGGCCTCTAATCCAGCGGTGCGCAAACTGGGGGGTGCGCACCCCAGGGGGGGTGCGAGACTGCCTGCAGGGGGGGCACGGGGTTTACAGAGGCCCGCGCGCTTCCTGAAGTCACTTAAATTAAGTGCCGGGGGAGCTGCAGGGCCTCTGTAAGCCTTTACTTACCTTGGCTCCGGCGGCTTCCTTCCCGCGTCACCATGGCAATGAGGCTTCAAATGACGAAGTGAGGTCATGCAATGGCAACGTGTCGTCATGACACTGGAGCGGAGGTAAGTGGGGGTGGGGGAGGGTGCTGTCGGCAGAGGGGGCGCAGGGAAAAAAACTTGGCGCCCCCTGCTCTAATCCATGTGTTGGCCAGACTGGGGAGTCTTCTTATGGGATCCCGAACCTCCCACTGGGGCGTGAGAGCAGGAACATTTCCCACTGCGACCACGTGGCGGGGGGGGGATCTTGGACCTCCAAACCCCAGGCGTGGACCTCTTGCTGGGAGAACACAAACATGGTGTTGGATTTTGTTTTTCTAATTTAGCTGCTGATTTGGGCACCCCAGGTCTGAATCTCAGCAGCGCATCCAAATGTAGCCCCTTTTCCCCCGTTTCTACGGTGACTACTTGTGGTGCTTTACCTTATAGGCTCAAAGGAGGCCTGATCCTCCGTTGCGGTGAGCCTGGGGTGTACCTGATCGTTCTGGTGACAGCACCTCCACCTTTGAGGGATCCTAGCAGCACTGGATAACCCCTTCACAGGACCCAATACAATGAACACACACACATTGGTATATAGTAACAGGTTTACTGAACATAGATAACACCATAACACATATTATGCGGACCTCGGGCGGCCATCCCCTCTGCAGTGCCCGACTGTCCAACCACTTTGTCCACACCCTGGTGATGTTCCCACCCAAAGTTGCCCTGGGCACTTAAACACCCGGTGTCCACAGGAGCCACAACCCACCCCAAAGTGTGCAGTAGCGCTACCCACAGAATGTGTGTGATTTGTTGGTGCCCTTGATGAGTTGGATACCTGCCAGGAGCTCCAGCCCCCGGGTACCGTCGGCCATTGAGAAGATCAGTCTGTCCCACGTGGTCGTCGTCCGTGACGGCATCCGCCTCTGCGTGGAGTGGACTCTGACTGGAGTGTCCCACCGTGAGGAGCGTCTTTATATCTTACGGTGGTGGTCTAGTCCCAGACCACAGGCCGCAAGTATTGTGCGGCATCGCTGCTGTGTCCTTAACATGATAAACTAATGGGGCAAAGTCCCTATCTGAGGGGCCTGTCCCTAAAGCACCCACAAGCTGAGGTGTCCCCCAAGTAACAATCTGAAGTGTCCCCCAAGTAATAATCTGAGGTGTCCCCCAAGTAACAATCTGAGGTGTCCCCTAAGTAACAACCTGAGGTGTCCCCCAAGTAACTGTAAGGATTCTGCTCGGTCCGTGCCGGGTTTTCACAACGGTCCAGGTTTTTTGGCTCTCCTGCCCTTTCTGCTCAATGTGGCCATTTTGGATACTGGCAGTCTGCAGTCACACATTACCCTTTCACCTATTTGGAATCACTGTTGTTGACCCCGGACCGTGAGCCCGACCTCGCTGCCTTCCGTCTGCCCTAACCTTTGCCTGTTGCCTGGACTTTGCACCACTGCCGCCAGCCCTGACCCCTGCCTGCTTACCGACTACAAATACGCTTACAAGATTTTGTGACCACCCGACCTCAGCATAGGACGTGAGTGGCACCACCGACTGCGGCGCCTGCCACTCGGGCAGGTAAGCTCGCAGCCACTTCTAACGCTGTCCCAACTTGGAGGTCCAAGCCTCCCACTGGGGAGACTGCAGCCAAGCCTGAAGGCTTTGCGCATCAAACGCGGTGCTACCATTGTAACCGGACCGGGCACATGAAGCCTCAGTGCCCCGACCTGCGGCATTCCAGTTATCCCCCTCCGGGGCAATGCCCTCCAGCAGTAAAACTACTCAACCCCGTGGGACTGGCACCAACTGTGGAGCAGCAGGCAGCCATCCAACAGGTCCATCAGCGGACCCAGGTGGCGGTCCCTACAGGCGGCACAGCAGCAGAGACAGACGGGACCCCAGTTGCAGACATCGGACTGCAAGCCAATGATGTCCGGAGGAAGCATTTGCGACCAGTGACCATCGGAGCTCACCAGGCAGCCGGCCTGATCGACTCCGGTGCTACAGTTACCCTGGTGCGTCCTGATATGGTTCGCCCAGAGGATATGCTCCCTGGACCAGGAATGCAGGTCACCATGCCAGACGGGGGACCCCGTTCAATCCAGGTTGCCCAAGTATTTCTTGACTGGGGTGCTGGCCGAGGCGTGAGGGATGTGGGTGTTTTGCCTGGGTTGGATACTGAGGTGCTACTCGGTAACGACCTAGGACACCTAATCTGCTCTTTTTCCAGTGAAGTTGCTACTGTGGCCGCAGTCACAAGGAGCCAAAGTCGGGCACTTGCCCAGGCAGGGGAGCCTTTGGTACCCCTGCCGATTGAGGAGATCACCGTCCCCCTGCAGTTGGGAGCACTGATTCCTGCGGAGGCCGACCAGGTAAGCCAGACAGAGTCTGTACTGTGTCCTGACCTCCCTACCATTGTCCCTGTTTCCCTATCCCCTGACTTAGTGACTGAGGCTGAGTGGCCAGAGCTGGGTACACGGTTCCAAGAAGCAGTGCGGTCTGATCCCAGCTTAGAGGGCATGAGACTTCAGGCATCCAAGTCTGCCTCTGAGGGTGGGTCGGATTGGTATCTCTGGTACCATGGGCTCTTGTACAGAGAGCAAGCTCAAGGCGCGCCAGATAGGGTATGGAAGGTAGGAGACAGTTAGTGGTACCCGGGGAGTATAGGCAGCAGTTGTTGCAGGCAGCCCACTCCATACAACTAGAGAGACATCAGGAGGTCACCCGCACCAGAGCCTGGCTATTGCAGCATTTCTACTGGCCGGGGGCATCACGGGCTGTGGCAGATTTTTGTCGCTCATGTGATGCCTGCCAGCGCGGTAGGCAAGGCGGGTGACCGTGTGAGAGTCCCCCTGAGACCACTACCGGTGATAGGTGAACCTTTCCAGAGGGTAGCGGTAGACATAGTGGGACCCCTTATGGTCCCTAGCTGGACGGAAAGCACTACCTCCTCACGATGGTCGATTTTGCGACCCGATACCCTGGGGCTGTGGCACTGTCCTCGATCGAAGCTAAGAAGGTGGCAGTGGCTCTGATAGGGATTTTCTATAGGGTAGGTTTCCCTAGTGAGATTCTAACCGATCAGGGGATGCAATTCATGTCTGAATTGCGCCACTGTCTCTGGGAGGTGTGCGGGGTGACAACCCTCCGCACTGCCCCTTACCACCCCCAGACAAACGGATTATGTGAGAGGTTTAATGGTACCCTGAAGCAGATGCTGCAAACCTATATAGAGGCTGAAGGGAAAGACTGGGAGATTCATCTGCAGCACTTGCTGTTTGCCTACCATGAGGTACCGCAAGAATCTACTGGGTTTTCACCATTTGAGCTTCTATACGGTCGCAGGGTCAGTGGACCGCTTGACCTGTTCCATGAGGGGTGGGAAGGGGAGACTACTACTACTGATGCTTCTGTGCTACAGTATATACTAACTCTCAGGAGACCGGATAGACCGACTCATGGGGTTAGCACAGGCTAACCTCAGGGATGCTCAGACCAAGCAGAAGACTTGAAATGATCAGAATGCCCGGAATAGAGAGTTCATCCCTGGGCAGCAAGTGCTTGTTCTGAAGCCCACTCGGCAGAACAAACTCATGGCTGCCTGGGCTGGCCTGTATACATTTTTCCGGCGGATGAACGAGTGCAACTATGTTGTACAATTAGATCAGGAGACAGGGAGACATAGAACATATCACATAAACATGTTGAAGGAGTACTTCCAGAGTGTGGCATCGGTGATAGCTATCTGTAGCCCACCGATGGAGGACCCAGTGAGCCCTGCTCTGCACGACCTCCTGGGGGACGCTAGGCAATGGGGCACAGTTGAGCAGGTAGGGATAGGTCCCCAGCTTGAGGCACCCAGCGGGTGCAGGCACAAGCTATGCTAGATCAGTACCAGGACCTGTTCACGGATAAGCCAGGCAGGACCCATATCACTGATCACCCAGTTCACACTGGGGATCAGAGACCCCTGCATAAGAATGCCTATCGGGTATCAGCAGAGGTGAAGCGTAGTATAGAGGAGGTGGAAGAGATGCTGGCCCTAGGGGTAATTATACCATCTCAGAGTCCTTGGGCTTCACCGGTAGTCCTGGTACCTAAGAAGGACGGGACCACCCAATTCTGTGTGGACTACCGGCAGCTCAACACCCAGACGGTGTCATATGCCTATCCCATGCCCCGCATGGATGAGCTGTTAGATGAGCTCGCGGGGGCAAGGTATCTGACTACCATGGATTTGTCCAGGGGGTACTGGCAAATCCCACTGACCCAGGAGGCACAGGAGAAGTCAGCTTTCATCACTCCGAGTGGATTATATGAATTCCTAGTTATGCCATTCGGGATGAAGAATGCCCCGGCTACTTTCCAACGCCTGGTCAATAGGTTACTGGAAGGAATGCAGGGTTTTGCAGGGGTATACCTGGACGATATAGCAGTATTTAGTAATTCCTGGGAATCACATATAGGGGGCTATGCACTAAGCAGTGATAAGTCGTTTTAAGAGCGCAAAGTGCATTTAGAACGTGAAGTTCCGCCGAGCGCTATGCACTAAGCCACGCAAACAGGCACTTTGCGCTCTAAAACTGGCTTTTTCTTGAAATTTTTTCTAAGTCCAACTTTGATCGTACGATCAGCTGTTTGCGCTGAATCCTGCCCTTCTGCGGGACTCACTAAGCAACTCAAACTGATCGTACGTTAAAGTTGCGCTGAATAAAGCTCACCAGCTAAAGGCAGGTGATAACAAAAGCTGGACTTAGAAAAAAATCTTTGTTTACCTTTTTGCAGGCGCAAAACCAATACAACAGGCCGGCGGGTGTCCCCGGCTGACCCCACAGGGGTCCCCAAGGGAGGCCAGGGGTCGCGCTGGTGTCCCCGGCTGACCCCGCGGCTGTCCCGGGTCCCCGCGGGAGTCCTGGGGTACCCAACTAAACATTATTTCTAACTAAATACACCCCCCTAACACATACAGTACAATAATGTGCAAAATTACTATTATCCAGATATGGATAATAGATTATTTGCCCATTATTAAACACTGCATTAGCCAGCATAAATAAAGTCAATAACAACAGTAGCCAGCTAATCTAATCAATACAAGCAGTAACAACATCAACAATTATTTAATTAAACCATTAACCAATGAAACCAATTAATTCCGAAACCAACTCAAAATGAATAGTAACACTAACCAATCAAACCAATTAATTACAACAACATTAATGAATGTAACATTAAAAGACAAATAAATACATACAAACAATCTCTGAAAGAACCATAAAACGCATTAGCCAACATAATACAACATTAACTACAAACGAACACCAATACATTAAGCAGGAAAAATACAAACAATGACATCCACATAAGAAACTGACATTAAAAACACCAACAGCAATACCAAGCCAGAAATGCCCCCCAAATATTGTCATAATAATGTATTAATCTGTACCCTAAAGTGGTACAGATTAATATATTATCAGTCAATGTGCCTCCCCCAAAAAATCAACAATCACATCCAATGAACAAACCTGTAAAAAGAGACATTTACAAACATTCTATATATTACTTACCATTAGAAGCGGTGGCCCTCCGACTCCCGGGGTAACAGGAAGCTCTCGTACCTTGAAGGCCTCCAACAGCATCCGATGCCATCGCCATGATGATCCGGCTCAGGTACCCCAATCTTCTTTTTTCTTTCTTTAATCACCTTCTTCTATCTTCATCTGTCACCATTTCTTGTTCTTCTTTATTTTCTTTCTTCATCTGTCAATCCAAAATACCCCATGTTAAATCCCAACCGATGCTGTCTCGTCGGCTTCTTGGGCTCAAATGAGGTGTCAAGGCCTTAAATATGGCTTGTGACGTCACATTTAGCCTCAAAATGGTTAACAGCCACCTGATTGGCTGTTTAAACCATGTTCCGACTTTATTTTTATTTTTATTTTTACATGACGTCACTTAAAGCTGCAGTTCAGTCAATATCCTGCATGTGTGTTTTTTTAATAAATCAGTTTTGTAGTAAGAAAAAATACTTTTAGCATTTTCTGTTTTTAAAAAAACAACTTTGAAAGACCAATTTTCTTGTATTCTATTTTAACAGCCATTTGCTAAGGCACTGCCCCTTCATGTCCTGTCACAAGCCCTGGCACACCCCTTTGTCAGCCCTGCCCTCCCTCTAGCACTTGTCTGTGCAGGATTGCTCATGAATATTCATGAGCTTCCACTGCCAGTCAAGCAGATTATAAACAAATGCCAGCTTTTAATATGTCACCAAATTTCGACCTATCAATACATGGAAAACGAATTGACCTGCAGCTATACTGTTCTTTAGCTTAGCTAATTTAGAGATTGCCCACATGAAACTATTGAAGTAAAAAAATAAATGCAAAAAAAAAAAAAAAGACTGAACTGCAGCTTTAAAGGGAATGGTGCCAGCCAATCAGAATGGCTGTGCTTCATTTGCCTTTAAGTTGACGTCACGAAATTCAAGATGGCCGGCGTCACATGGTATTTCAGCCAATCAGAGTGTGGAATTGGTTCCCAAAATC
Source organism: Ascaphus truei (assembly GCF_040206685.1). Taxonomy (NCBI): domain Eukaryota; kingdom Metazoa; phylum Chordata; class Amphibia; order Anura; family Ascaphidae; genus Ascaphus; species Ascaphus truei. The sequence continues at coordinate 135,493 of NW_027457235.1, read as the reverse complement.
TGATTGGCTGAAATACCATGTGACGCTGGCTTCGTGACGTCATCTTAAAGGCAAATGAAGCACAGCCATTCTGATTGGCTGGCATCATTCCCTTTAAGTGACGTCATGTCAAAAAAAAAATTAAAGTCGGAACATGGTTTGAACAGCCAATCAGGTGGCTGTTAACCATTTTGAGGCTAAATGTGACGTCACAAGCCATATTTAAGGCCGTGACGCCTCATTTGAGTCCAAGAAGACGACGGGACAGCATCGGCTGGGATTTAACATGGGGTATTTTGGATTGACAGGTGAAGAAAGAAGATAAAGAAGATGAAGAAATGGTGACAGATGAAGATAGAAGAAGGTGATTAAAGAAAGAAAAAAGAAGATTGGGGTACCTGAGCCGGATCATCATGGCGGATGGCATCGGATGCTTTTTGAGGCCTTCAAGGTACGTGAGCTTCCTGTTACCCCGGGAGTCAGAGGGGCACCGCTTCTAATGGTAAGTACTATATTGAATGTTTGTAAATGTCTCTTTTTACAGGTGTTTTCATTGGATGTGATTTTTGATTTTTTGGGGGAGGCACATTGACTGATAATATATTAATCTGTACCACTTTAGGGTACAGATTAATACATTATTATGACAATATTTGGGGGGCATTTCTGGCTTGGTATTGCTGTTGGTGTTTTTAATGTCAGTTTCTTATGTGGATGTCATTGTTTGTATTTTTCCTGCTTAATGTAATAAAATGTTTGCGATTGGTGTTCGTTTGTAGTTAATGTTGTATTATGTTGGCTAATGCGTTTTATAGTTCTTTCAGAGATTGTTTGTATGTATTTCTTTGTCTTTTAATGTTACATTCATTAATGTTGTTGTAATTAATTGGTTTGATTGGTTAGTGTTACTATTCATTTTGAGTTGGTTTAGGAATTAATTGGTTTCATTGGTTAATGGTTTAATTAATTAATTGTTGATGTTGCTATTGCTTGTATTGATTGGATTACCTGGCTACTGTTTTTATTGACTTTATTTAGGTATGCTAATGCAGTGTTTAATAATGGGCAAATAATCTATTATCCATATCTGGATAATATTTATTTTGCACATTATTGTACTGTATGTGTTAGGGAGGAGGGCGGGAGGGGGGTCGTGTATTGATGTTTGTTAATTCTTTTTTAAATGTACATTTTAATTATAGTGTAGATGTGCAGGGGGTCTCCGGAGCTGACCCGCGTTGGTTTCAGGTCCGAGGACCCCCTACTTCAGGAGTTACAGGCCCCGTTATGGGGTGCCAGTATCCCCTGCACTTTCAAGCGTCCGCGTCACGTGACCGGGACATTGAAATTCTGCAGGGGATACCGGCACCCCATAACGGGGCCTGTATCTCCTGAAGTAGGGGGTCCTCGGACCTGAAACCAATGCGGTTCAGCTCGGGAGACCCCCTGCTCATGTACACTATAATTAAAATGTATTTATTTATTGTATGATCGCCTGTAACAGCCTTGAATGGAGATGCTAAATCTCCATGCAAATGTTACAAGCGGCTTTTTTTTCAATCAGCTAGCGCACGGGAACTTTAAGTGCGATAGCAGGGGGGAAATACATTGCACGCACGATAAGCCAGTTTTGGGCACGTCCGATAAAAAATGGGCTGCGGGCCTTAGTGAATTGCGCCGCCGGCTTCATTTTTTATCGGACGTGCTAATTTTTTCCAGGCCAGCGCGAAAGCTCGGAGCTTAGTTCATAGCCCCCATAGTGCATGTAGCAGCGGTGCTGAAACGGATAGCAAAGCCGGGCTGACACTCAAACCATCTAAATGTCTAGTCGGGATAGCAGAGGTACTGTACCTCAGGCATAGAGTAGGCGGGGGGCATCTCAAGCTACCGGAGCCGACTAAGGTAGGGGCAATTCTCGAGTGGCCAGTGCCCCGAATAAAGAAGCAGGTTATGGCTTTTTAGACACCGCTGGCTACTATAGGAAGTTTGTCCCCCTCAGTACAGCGCCCTGGCCAAACCCCTGACTGACCTGACCCACAAGAAACTCTCGGTTCTGGTTACCTGGTCTCCCGCTTGTGAGGAGGCATTCCAGGCTCTGAAGGCGTCCCTGGCTAGTCCTCCCATCCTGGCAGCCCCTGACAACAGCAAGTGGTTCGTGGTGCAGACCGATGCCTCGGACTATGGTGTCAGTGCTGTACTCAGCCAGGTAGACGAGGATGGGGGAGAGCACCCAATCGTCTACCTGAGCTGCAAGCTGTTGCCTCTGGGGGTGGCTTATGCCACCATTGAGAACGAGTGCCTGGCCATCGTATGGGCACTAAAGAAACTCCAGCCCTACCTGTATGGCAGAGCTTTTACTGTGATCACTGATCACAATCCCCTCAGCTGGTTACAGAGGGTGTCGGGGGACAATGGCAAACTTCTGCGCTGGAGCCTGGCCTTGCAGGAATATGACTTCAGTATCCAGCACAAGAAACGTAGTGAGCACAGGAATGCAGATGGACTCTCCCGACAGGACATCCCCAGTGACCAGAAAACTTCCCGGATCTCCAGGTCTGTGGAGCCACCTGCGGGGGTGACCGCCCCAGAGCCTTGGTCTTGGGGGGGAGGTGTGACGGGAGGGGGTAATCAGGCTATCTAACAAAGGTTAAGCCTGCTGGTTACCCCTGAACCCGTGGGGTCCCTGGTTCCTCCATAAGCCAGGGACAATACATGCTGGAAAATAAGATGACCCTGTATTTTTCCTATTTCATGCTCCCTTAGCCCTAGAACTGTGACATTTCTTGTGTGTCAGTTTTAGGGGGGATATTTGGGTTGAAATACAATTATTTTGGCTGCAGGAGTTGGGGGGCCAAAGTTGCCGGTAGTCATTTCATTCTTCCCAGCGAGCAGGCATGATTTGCCGGTACGCAGGGTGAATTACACTGGGGCTTCCCTGTGTCCCCCAGACTCCTGGATTTCGAGCCCAAAAATCCCCAAGTTATAAGGGAAATAAGTATAAGGTCCCCCAAAGTATATTCTGTAATGAAGTGTACTTTATATCGTGTTTTGCGTTTACTATAAGGCTCTATACAGACAGCCCAGGCATATGGTTAAGGTGCCAGCTATTTTGCATAGTGTCCATAGATGGAGGAGACGGGATGTTGAGAGGTGTCGGGGTGCTACGTGGACAGGGCAGGGCGAAGTACTGGTTCTGGAGAACAGAGACCCCATGGGGTCAGCCTTTGCTGAAGCAGGCACCTTGCACCTAGGAAAGCTTAGTTTTTACCCCCAGACCCAAAGTAAGTGTGTATATTCTCTGTATTTTGTATTTCTGTGTGTTTCCGAGGTCTTATCCCAATAACCCTCATTTTATTTCACTGCCTTTGTTTTGCCTATTGACCGATCCCTTAAATATAAATATGTTAAGAGACCTGGTCTACCGTGACAGCACCGTCACAGTAGCAACCTGAGGTGTCCCCCAATAACAACCTGAGGTGTTCCCCCAAGTAACAACCTGAGGTGTTCCCCCAATAAAAACCTGAGGTGTTCCCCCAAGTAACAACCTGAGGTGTTCCCCCAATAACAACCTGAGGTCTCCCCCAGGTAACAACCTGAGGTGTTCCCCCAACAAAAACCTGAGGTGTTCCCCCAAGTAACAACCTGAGGTGTTCCCCCAATAACAACCTGAGGTCTCCCCCAATAACAACCTGAGGTGTCCCCCAATAAAAACCTGAGGTGTTCCCCCAAGTAACAACCTGAGGTGTTCCCCCAATAACAACCTGAGGTGTTCCCCCAATAACAACTTGAGGTGTCCCCCAGGTAACAACCTGAGGTGTTCCCCAATAACAACCTGAGGTGTCCCCCAATAACAACCTGAGGTGTCCCCCAAGTAACACCCTGAGGTGTTCCCCCAAGTAACAACCTGAGGTGTTCCCCCAATAACAACCTGAGGTGTTCCCCCAATAACAACCTGAGGTGTTCCCCCAAGTAACAACCTGAGGTGTTCCCCAAGTAACAACCTGAGGTGTTCCCCCAAGTAACAACCTGAGGTGTTCCCCCAAGTAACAACCTGAGGTGTTCCCCCAAGTAACAACCTGAGGTGTTCCCCCAAGTAACAACCTGAGGTGTTCCCCCAATAACAGCCTGAGGTGTCCCCCAGGTAACAACCTGAGGTGTTCCCCCAATAACAACCTGAGGTGTCCCCCAGGTAACAACCTGAGGTGTCCCCCAGGTAACAACCTGAGGTGTCCCCCAGGTAACAACCTGAGGTGTTCCCCCAAGTAACAACCTGAGGTGTTCCCCCAAGTAACAACCTGAGGTGTTCCCCCAAGTAACAACCTGAGGTGTTCCCCCAATAACAACCTGAGGTGTTCCCCCAATAACAACCTGAGGTGTTCCCCCAAGTAACAACCTGAGGTGTTCCCCAAGTAACAACCTGAGGTGTTCCCCCAAGTAACAACCTGAGGTGTTCCCCCAAGTAACAACCTGAGGTGTTCCCCCAAGTAACAACCTGAGGTGTTCCCCCAAGTAACAACCTGAGGTGTTCCCCCAATAACAACCTGAGGTGTTCCCCCAGGTAACAACCTGAGGTGTCCCCCAGGTAACAACCTGAGGTGTCCCCCAGGTAACAACCTGAGGTGTTCCCCCAAGTAACAACCTGAGGTGTCCCCCAGGTAACAACCTGAGGTGTCCCCCAGGTAACAATCTGAGGTGTTCCCCCAAGTAACAACCTGAGGTGTTCCCCCAAGTAACAACCTGAGGTGTTCCCCCAAGTAACAACCTGAGGTGTTCCCCCAAGTAACAACCTGAGATGTTCCCCCAAGTAACAACCTGAGGTGTCCCCCAGGTAACAACCTGAGCCAGAACGTTCTCGCATGGCGGGGATCTGACTGTGAGATCGGGCGGGAGTGTTGCACCAACACACACTTTTCTTTGCACTGATACTTAGAGCATTTTCTGCTCTCCCTTCTCTCTGTCCGCAGACCACGCACATCGTTCTGACGCTCTTAGAAATTGCCCTGGGGACCGTCCTGATCCTCACCACGTATGAATTTGTAGCAGTCAGCGTATTCAGCGGCATCATCTTCTGGGGAGCAGTGTTTGTGAGTACCGAGCTCCGCCACGGACTATGTGTGTGATCGTGGAGAAAGTCTGACAGCGGCCCTACCATGCGTAAAGTGTTCAGTGTGTGTGTGTTTGTGAGTACCGAGCTCCGCCACGGTCTATGCGTGTGATCGTGGACAAAGTCTGACAGCGGCCCTGCCAAGCGTACAGTGTTCAGTGTGTGTGTGTGTGTGTGTGTTTGTGAGTACCGAGCTCCGCCACGGACTATGCGTGTGATCGTGGACAAAGTCTGACAGCGGCCCTGCCATGCGTAAAGTGTTCAGTGTTCAGTGTGTGTGTGTGTTTGTGAGTACCGAGCTCCGTCACGGACTATGTGTGTGATCGTGGAAAAAGTCCGACAGCGGCCCTGCCATGCGTAAAGTGTTCAGTGTGTGTGTGTGTTTGTGTACAGAGCTCCGCCATGGTCTATGCGTGTGATCGGGGGGAAAGTCCGACAGCGGCCCTACCATGCGTAAAGAAGAAAAGATGTCCTTCGGCTCGTTCTCCAAAGTATATTCGTTTAAGTCCAAAATAAAAATAAGAGAACATAGCAATATATCAATACTGGTTAATTAAACCTTAAAGTTCATACCTTTGAATTCATGCACTTACAATTTTGCGTAGCTTGTGTGGTAATTCTTTTCCTATCCGGAGTGTCAGAGGTTAATCTAGACAGGCTGGGTCTCCAATATATACAGAGTTGCAGTGGAAATAGAAGAGAGAAAAGATCGTGGCACAATAAATTTATTACAAAAGACGAGATTAAGAACAATATTGCACTTACAGCCGGTATAATCACTTACAGCCGGTATAATCACTTACAGCCGGTATAATCACACACAGCCGGTATAATCACACACAGCGTTTTTGGATCGCTTCCCAGCGTGTGGTAGGAACTCTTTGCTTTGATGGTAATGTTGCTCACATATTGTAGAGTTCACAGTCCCCTTCCGCTGTGTGTCCGCTGCGCCCATCACCTCCGATTTCCTTGAGGGGGGACACTGCACCTCTCCTACTCCCCTGTACCTTGCGCACGGTCAGGGGTGCCGGGAGGAGATATTACAGCAGCAATGTCTCATTCACACTCTTAACAGGGCCAGCAAAGGGGAATCCTCGCCCCACGTCACACGTTGTAGGGAGCTATGGTGGCTCAGCAAGTCCAAAAATCTAACATGTTTCACCAATGCTTCATCGTAGATCTCTGAGCTAACTGTATGAAACCCCTCTTTATTGTACCTCAGACTATAGAACCTGCCACTGAGGTGGGGGCCCGAGTCCTGTGGATTATGGTTTAACTCTTATAGTGTGGGGTATATGTGGTGTGAGGCCAGATAAACTGGACACAACACAACTGTAATGAATTCTAACAAACGTTATATCTATATCTATACATTGGAACCGGTATAAACACAGAGCTGCAATACTCAAGTGACCCTTATAATTAGGGCCACACCATACATAAACAATTAATAAGGTGAGTATTGTGCGTACATCAAGGTGATGTTAAACAAGCAATTTCGGGATAATGTTACCCAAACACCACGTGGAAGCCGGATCAGATGTCCTCACAGGTATTGGACACTGCTTCGTGACCACCGGTTCCTATTGGGTAGGTATGGAGTCTTTGAAAGTCCCTGCTCCCACAAAGAGTTCAACACGTCTGCAGCTCACACAGGAATTGCTGCTTCAAACGGAACTCCACGCCGGCTGGAATCCTCTCTCTCTCCTCCGTTCAGGCACTTCCGGATTAGTGACGTCACCGGAGGGTTTTTCGCCGGTACTTGCGCCGGTTTACTGGATCAGCTCGCGGTGGTGGGGCAGTGTAGTTGAAGGCAAAGACGCTAGTGCACTATCCAACGCGTTTCGAAACCCGTAGGTTTCTTCATCAGGGACTATAGACAGGTGGAAATCGGAGGATTGAAATACCCCACGCCAGTGCCTCATTGGTCCACCAGACTATCTTCTCCACCAATGGGAGAGTGGCGGGGAGGAGTCCAAAAGCCCGGTTTGCACACACTAACAGTTGTCAATGACAACATAACAAAACAAATATAACTTTATTAACAAGCGGAAACTAAAACACATAGAATACATTATACAACCGCGATAGGTGATTCTAAAATGAAAAGAGGGATATTAGTGCATGAATAGGATTAAAACCGGACAGCATACCCAAAAAATCATCAGATTATGCTACTCTTGTTCATACACCCTCAAATCAACATGGATCACACATTTCTATAGAAGAAGCACGAAAATAGAACAATATATCATATTAAAACAAATATATATTTAAATAGACTATATAAAGTACATTATAAAATACATTAAAAAATATGTATTAAAAAGGGCATTGAAGTAAAAAATGATTATTAAAATTCATAGATATTAAAAAAAAATATATATATATATATATATATATATATATATATATATATATATATATCAGATATAGACCACAGAAATCATGAGGATAAATCAGTAGAGAGACCAAATATCTATATCCTCATTCAAGCCCCCCGGATACAAGGTGTTCAATTTGTGTATCCAGAAGGTTTCTTGCCTCGATAATTCTTTGACCCTGTCACCCCCCCTTCTGTTTCTTGGTATATATTTAATACCTTTAAATAATAGAGAGGAGGGATCACTATTGTGACATTGTGCATAGTGTTTAGATAGACTGTGTTTCATATACCCTATTCTGATGTTGCGCTGATGTTCCTGAATGCGCACTTTTAGTGGACGCACTTGCTCAGTATGCAAGCATTTGCACCCTAATAAGAAAACAACGGGAGAAGTGCATGACATTAATGATTTCATTTACTGCAACTCAGATCATATAGTATATGTAATAGAATGTCCGTGTGGCCTATTGTATGTAGGACGCACTAAGCGTCCACTAAAAGTGCGCATCCAGGAACATCTGCGCAACATCAGAATAGGGTATATGAAACACAGTCTATCTAAACACTATGCACAATGTCACAATATTGATCCCTCCTCTCTATTATTTAAAGGTATTAAATATATACTGTAAGGATGTGTTAGAACAACGTGTATGAGTACATTGTATGTCGGGTTCCGCGCCGGCGAGTTGGTACAGGGCGCCGCCATATTGTTGCGCAATGTTGAGAGGTCACTGTGTCGAGGCAAGGTCGCGCATGCGCCATGGAATTGCGCAAATAGCGAGCCAATAAGGAGGGACTATGCGTTGAACTTTAACCTCGCGAACCTTGGAGGAGTCAGCTGCGGTTAGGAGCCAATGGACAGGCTGGATTGTTAGGGGAGGAGAACAGGAAGCGTGGGGGAGAGACCACGCTAGGAGAAGCGAGGAGGAGATTGCCGGAATAGGAGTGTGAGAGCAGGGGGTCCGTGACCCGCCTGCATAGGCCAGAGACTATTCCCAGGTCCCTAGGAGTGTTCCCCACGTCACCGTAGGTTGCAGCATTTGTAGGGATGCCCGTAGTGGATAGGGATTGTCACACTAGACATATTCCAGCGCACGGAGTTGTGAACAGCTATCGCTGTCTGGGAGCAGACGGTGGAGCAGAGCGACAGCGGGAGGTCTGGAACAGACACGACGGACCCTTTGAGAAGAGGTGTGGTCACCGCCGTGACCGGGAGGTATTTGGTATACAGCAAGTGCACCGACACCGGTCATCAGGCGCTGATCCCGCCTTAACATTAACTTAAGTAGACACTAGCGGTGGCTAGTGGATAGATAACATTCTTTCCAAGTTCATAAGGACATACTCTATGAGAGCGTGGCAGAGCCACAAATGTACAGGACAATATTCCCCTTTGAGGTGTGGCCGAGCCACTTTAGTATAGGAATAGTTATCGTGTGAAGTGAAGTTATATCAATGCCAAGATCTAAGTGTATGTTATATGATGTTATGTTATAAATGAGTTGTCACAGACAAGAAGTAGTAAAAGGTTGCTTGTTCCACAATGTATGGTATGGTTCTTGCTCAGGGCAGATCTTCTATAATGGGGATCCTGGGTAAGTGGAGGCGCTGCGCTACGTTATGAGTGTGTTTTACCCCAGGCTCCCAGTCAGCGGAGGCTCAGATCTCCTGGAGCCACAGGTGCTAGTCAGCGGTTGGTAGTCCCTTAGGTAGGTTCAGAAAAAGGGCTACATTTGGAGGCGCTGCTGAGATCTTAGACGTGGGGTGCCCCAATCTTTTTTTCTCAATTGTGCAACAAGCTTACATCATGTCTGTGCCCTCCCCGATCGAGGTGCGCAAGTGGGCCCAGCGACACGGAGTCCCCCTGAATCGTGTCTTCGCATGTTCCCGCCGTTATCTCTTTAGGCACTGTGACCGACCAGGTCAGGAAACTCCCGCTCCTGGACACTGCCCAAGTGAAAGACCATTTTTACGACCGGGACCAGGCATGGCGCAGGGTCTTATACATCACTGAACGGGAGATATGCCCCGAAGCACTGCCCCATATACTATTGCTGCCAGAGGCTCCTGGCGTACACTGCCCCATAGTTCAAGTGGACACCACCGAACCGCTGGCCACTTCCACCCCACAGCGAGAATACATTCCCGCATTAGGTGCCGTTGCAGGAGGCCCAGACCGCTCCCCTGACAGTGGTCTGCAACCTCGATGGCCGGCGGCCCTGAGCCTGGGCTCCTCATCCACCCCCTCCGGCCTGAGGCCCGCGCTAAATAGACTCAGTATATAAAGATTAGACACCTACCCCTCAGTTGGGGATAGCCTACAGGGAGATGCCTCTATTCCAGAGGTGGCCGCAGCAATTCACCACTCCACTCAGTCACTCCAATACCGGAAGTTAAAGGCATTCTCGGGTGATAAACCCACGCCCCAGGGAGAAGTGGGGATAGAAGAATGGCTGGATCACACAGAACAGGTACTACCTGAGTGGACCTGCACGGACGCGGTCTGGAGACAGCTCATCGTCGAGTGCCTACGACCCCCAGCGTACCACATGGTGCACTACTACCGGGACGACCACCCAGATGCTGATGCGGCGGATCTCATCTACTGCCTGACGAAGGCTTATGGGGCCCCTGTAGATACCTATGCGCTGATGGCCAAATTTCATGCTCTAGAAGGAAGGAGAGATGGTATCCGACTTCCTCAGACGCCTGCATCTGGATTTGTGGGCTATGGTGAGGAAAGGCGTGGTGCCAAGGGTGGAGGCCGATGGACTGCGCACCACCCAACTGTTGAGGGGACTCCTACCCTTGCATCCCGTGTCCGTACGTGTCAGTGGCTGTTTAACGCCCGGACAAGCATTGTCGTTCCACGACCTAATGGACCGTGTCCAAGCGCACGAAACGGTGCTATTGGGGCGTGACCTAACCCTAGGGAAAAAGGCCTCGCAAGGAAGCAAGGATGTCAAGAAATCGGAACCGAAAGCCGACGTGCCCGAGCATGGGGACCCTGACCCAGATGACGCAGGGGCACCGGTGGCGGCCCGATCTCATCCTACGTCGGGGCGAAGCTCGCCGCCCGGGAGAAACGAGAACTACCTCAGCCAGACCCAGTGCTACGCGTGTGGAAAGATGGGACACCTTCGGGCCCGTTGTCCCTCCCTACGGAAAACGACGTCCCGGCCGGCTCAATCGATGCCGTGCACCCCCCAGGAGGGCGGCGCCGAAACACAGCCCCCCACGAGCAATCGAATTGGACCCGCCGCCATTATTCGGGTAGTCATTGAGGGCATCTACGCGGCAGCATTGTTGGACACGGGATCCCAAGTGACCATAGTGTATAGGCCCTTCTATGACAAACACTTACATCGGTTGCCGTTACTATCTGCTGATGCCTTACGGCTAAGGGGGTTGAGTCACGAGGATTACCCCATCGATGGAGTAGTAAAGGTGCAGTTGGACATTCGGCAACTGAACACTGGCAAGCATCATCCCATGGAAGTGGAGGCCCTAGTGTGCCCCGAACCTCAAGATCACCCCAGCGCTCCGATCATCTTAGGGACTAACACTGACATTGTGCACGCAGTGTTCCGCATGTATTTGCAAGAAGTGGGCGAGGCTCCGCTGCTAGCCCTGGCTGCGTGTCCAGTACTACAAGAGGTCTGCGGTTAAATCGCGACTGAAGAGGAGCATGGGATGCTCTATAGTCAAGAGTGGGGACTGACTCACATTCCCCCCGGAGAGGGTAGAATGATGATCGCGGCCTGCCACTACCCGGATCAACGCCCGGAGGATCAGTTTTTCTCTTTAGAAAGTATGGCCCAAGATGAACAGCGGCTAGGCTATGTGGTGTTAGCCTCTGTGAAGAAGTGGCCCGGGAAGATTCCGGATCGAACCTGGGTGTATGTGCAGAATATCTCTCCGTATCCCATGAGTATTGATCGGCGGCAGCTGCTGGGTAGAATATACCCCGTGACACCCGAAGAGAAGGTCCTGAAAGAACGGTCAGCGGACACTACACCCACTCATGACTCCCCGTTGGATTTTGACTTCGGAGATTCTCCGCTCCCGGAAGAATGGAGGAAGAGACTGCAGGCCCAGCTACAAGAACGACGAAGCGTATTCTCCTCTAGTGATATGGATGTGGGGTGCAGTCGCAGTGCCCGTCATACCATCCGAATGAACGATGCTACCCCATTCCGGGAACGCTCCCGTCGTCTCGCCCCTCGGGACGTGGAAGAGGTGAGAAGGTTACTCGCCGAAATGGAGGGAGCTGGAATCGTGCAAGGATCCCATAGCCCTTACACCTCACCCATCATGGTAGTCCACAAGAAGAACGGAACGGTCCGCCTCTGTGTGGATTACAGAACCCTGAACAACCGCACGGTCCCCGATCAGTATACGCTGCCCCGAATCGAGGACCTCCTGAACACCTTGACGGGGAGTAAATGGTTCAGTGTACTCGATCTGAGGTCAGGGTACTACCAAGTGCCAATGGGCCAGGAAGACCAGGAGAAGACGGCCTTCATCTGTCCGTTAGGGTTCTACCAGTTTACCCGCATGCCACAAGGGATCTGCGGGGCTCCTGCCACCTTTCAGAGGCTAATGGAAAAGACCCTGGGGGACCTGAACCCGCAAGAATGCTTAGTGTACTTAGACGACATTATAGTGTTCGGAAGAACCCTAGAAGAACACGCAGAACGGTTGATGAAGGTGCTGGATCGACTTCAGAAGGAGGGCCTCAAACTGTCCTTGGACAAATGCAAGTTTTGCCGATCCTCCGTGACGTACGTGGGCCACATTGTGTCTGCTGAAGGAGTGTCTACCGATCCAGGGAAGATAGAGGCTGTGGTGAATTGGCCCAGGCCCTGCAATGTCCAAGAACTGCGCTCTTTTGTAGGGTTTTGTGGTTATTACCGGCGTTTCGTGGAAGGCTACTCAAGTAAAGCCAAGCTCCTGAACAATCTTCTAAGAATTTATCCAGGGGATACAGAACAAAAAGGAATCACGGCACAAACACCTTTTGGGGAAAAATGGACCCCTGAATGCGAACAAGCGTTCCTGAATTTAAAGGCCAGTCTCACCCAAGCCCCAGTACTGGCCTATGCTGATCCTGATCGTGAATATGTCTTACATGTGGACGCCAGTCTTAGTGGACTAGGGGCAGTGCTGCATCAGAAATATGACACGGGCTTCGCCCCGTGGCGTACACGAGTCGAAGCTTGACCCCCAGTGAACAGAATTACCCGGTCCACAAACTTGAGTTTTTGGCACTAAAATGGGCAGTGGTGGACAAGTTACACGACTACTTGTATGGAGTACAGTTTGAAGTGCGAACGGACAATAACCCCATGACCTACATTAACACGTCCGCCAAATTAGATGCCACGGGACACCGTTGGCTAGCAGCCCTGGTCAACTATAGTTTCAACCTCAAGTATAAACCCAGGCCCACCAACGTGGGGGCCGGTGCTCTGTCACGCCGACCGGGTCTCCAATCCACCCCGGATGAGGAAGTATGGGAGGAAATCCCGGGCCCTGGGATTCGTGCCCTATGCTCCGTAGCAGCCGTAGTTAACGATCAGGTGGCGTTCTCGGAGCTAAGAGTCGCTGATTCCCTGGGGTGCCACTCCCGAGCCATTCCCCGGGCCTACCAGAGTTGAGAAGGGATGAATATTACTGAGGATAAAATCATCTCTTGGAAAGACTTAGTGCATCACCAGACACAAGATCCAGTGGTGGAACTGGCTCGTCAAGCTGTGCAACAAGAGAATCCCTCTATACTCAAGCAAGCCCCCAAGGAACTAGTGAAGCTATTGTTGAATGAATTCGGGAAGTTCGAACTGGACAATTGCTTATTGTACCGGGTAATTCCATACCATAACCATCCGGACCGGCGCCAGCTGTTCTTGCCGGAGCGTCTAAGGAACATGGTTCTTCAGGCCCTTCACGATGATCATGGTCATCTGGGCGTTGACAAGATATTTGGACTACTTTAGGATCGGTTATATTGGCCGAGGATGAGAGAGTCCGTCGAACGACATTGCCGGAGGTGTAACCGCTGCCTGCAGAGGAAAACACTTCCCACCAGAGCGGCCCCCATGGCTCATCTGAAAAGCTCTGGCCCTATGGATTTGGTGTGTATGGACTTTCTATGTATTGAGCCCGATAACCGGGGCATCGGCAACGTACTAGTGATTACAGACCATTACACAAGGTACGCCCAAGCGTTCCCTACTAAAGATCAAAAGGCAGTGACCGTGGCCAGAGTCTTGTGGGAAAAATACTTTATTCATTATGGACTACCGAATCGCCTCCACTCTGATCAAGGCCGAGATTTCGAGAGTACTCTCATTAAGGAACTATTAAAGTTACTAAATATTCCTAAGTCACGAACCACCCCGTACCACCCAGAGGGGGATGCTATGCCCGAACGGTTCAACCGCACCCTGCTGGATATGTTGGGGACCTTAACAGGCCCCCAGAAAACAGAATGGAGTAAACATGTGGAGACATTGGTACACGCTTATAATTGTACCCGACATGAGTCTACCGGGTACACGCCGTACTTCCTGATGTTCGAGAGAGAAGCCCGATTACCGGTAGATGTGAGGCTGCGGATATCTACCGATGGGGTATCCAATAGAACGCACTAACGTTATGTGCAGCGGTTACGGGATAGTCTGCAGCAGGCCTATAAATTGGCTGAGAGAGCGACAGCGCAACTGAATGCGGGTAACAAAAGGCGCTACAACCACAAAGTGCGACACAAGGAAATTCGCCCGGGGGATGCTGTTCTCCTACGCAACCTAGGCATCCCAGGAAAACATAAACTAGCCGACCGCTGGAGAGAAGGGGTGTATGAGGTAGAGTCACAGATGCCTGGCCTCCCAGTATACCGGATCAAGGACTCCGAAGGCCGTGTAAAAGTGTGGCATAGGAACCACCTACTCCCCATACCTCAAGTAGGGGACAACGAATTGGAGGTACCCACTGTATCAATGGATGGAGAAATTGAAAACACAGAGGATGGCCTAGAGACTGTAATACATGCCACCTCTGAGAATCCGATGGAAGGAACCTCTCAAAGGGGCCTTCCGGCCACGGGGGCATCTCCCGAAGGAGCTACGGGTAAAGAGCCCCTTGGCCCAACGACTGATCCTCTGACTTCAATGAGTCAGCCATTAGACCCGCAGAACCCGTGTTCTGCACCACAGAGAGACTTTACAAATTCCAGAAACCCCTCAAGGGCAGAAATGGAAACGCCAGTTGAGACTGGATACTCCTCAGAGGAAGTTAATGAAGAACAACCTCGGCGAAGCCAAAGAGCCACTCAGCCTCCAATGAGAATGGCTTACGATCAATTCGGGGCACCCCATTATGAGGCTCAGCAGTGGGCTCGGCATAGAATGCATTCAGTGGTGGCACTGTTCAACGAAATGTGTAACCTAATCTAAGATAGAGGGGATGTATGGTACAATGTTCTGTTTATATGTTATGTAGCCTAGCCAAGCGGGGCCGTTGGATACTGGGGAGGGGAGAATGTAAGGATGTGTTAGAACAACGTGTATGAGTACATTGTATGTCGGGTTCCGCGCCGGCGAGTTGGTACAGGGCGCCGCCATATTGTTGAGCAATGTTGAGAGGTCACTGTGTCGAGGCAAGGTCGCGCATGCGCCATGGAAGCGCGCGAATAGCGAGCCAATAAGGAGGGACTATGCAATGAACTTTAACCTCGCGTACCTTGGAGGAGTCAGCTGCGGTTAGGAGCCAATGGACAGGCTGAATGGTGAGGGGAGGAGAACAGGAAGCGTGGGGGAGAGACCACGCTAGGAGAAGCAAGGGAGAGATTGCCAGAATAGGGAGTGTGAGAGCAGGGGGTCCGTGACCCTCCTGCTTAGGACAGAGACTATTCCCAGGTCCCTAGGAGTGTTCCCCACGTCACCGTAGGTTGCAGCATTTGTAGGGACGCCCGTAGTGGATAGGTATTGTCACACTAGACATATTCCAGCGCACGGAGTTGTGAACAGCTATCACTGTCTGGGAGCAGACGGTGGAGCAGAGCGACAGCGGGAGGTCTGGAACAGACACGACGGACCCTTTGAGAAGAGGTGTGGTCACCGCCGTGACCGGGAGGTATTTGGTATACAGCAAGTGCACCGACACCGGTCATCAGGCGCTGATCCCGCCTTAACATTAACTTAAGTAGACACTAGCGGTGGCTAGCGGATAGATAACATTCTTTCCAAGTTCATAAGGACATACTCTATGAGAGCGTGGCAGAGCCACAAATGTACAGGACAATATTCCCCTTTGAGGTATGGCCGAGCCACTTTAGTATAGGAATAGTTATCGTGTGAAGTGAAGTTATATCAATGCCAAGATCTAAGTGTATGTTATATGATGTTATGTTATAAATGAGTTGTCACAGACAAGAAGTAGTAAAAGGTTGCTTGTTCCACAATGTATGGTATGGTATGGTTCTTGCTCAGGGCAGATCTTCTATAATGAGGATCCTGGGTAAGTGGAGGCGCTGCGCTACGTTATGAGTGTGTTTTACCCCAGGCTCCCAGTCAGCGGAGGCTCAGATCTCCTGGAGCCACAGGTGCTAGTCAGCGGTTGGTAGTCCCTTAGGTAGGTTCAGAAAAAGGGCTACAATACCAAGAAACAGAAGGGGGGGTGACAGGGTCAAAGAATTATCGAGGCAAGAAACCTTCTGGATACACAAATTGAACACCTTGTATCCGGGGGGCTTGAATGAGGATATAGATATTTGGTCTCTCTACTGATTTATCCTCATGATTTCTGTGGTCTATATCTGATATATATATATATATATATATATATATATATATATATATATATATATATATATATATATTTTTAATATCTATGAATTTTAATAATCATTTTTTACTTCAATGCCCTTTTTAATACATATTTTTTAATGTATTTTATAATGTACTTTATATAGTCTATTTAAATATATATTTGTTTTAATATGATATATTGTTCTATTTTCGTGCTTCTTCTATAGAAATGTGTGATCCATGTTGATTTGAGGGTGTATGAACAAGAGTAGCATAATCTGATGATTTTTTGGGTATGCTGTCCGGTTTTAATCCTATTCATGCACTAATATCCCTCTTTTCATTTTAGAATCACCTATCGCGGTTGTATAATGTACTCTATGTGTTTTAGTTTCCGCTTGTTAATAAAGTTATATTTGTTTTGTTATGTTGTCATTGACAACTGTTAGTGTGTGCAAACCGGGCTTTTTGACTCCTCCCCGCCACTCTCCCATTGGTGGAGAAGATAGTCTGGTGGACCAATGAGGCACTGGCGTGGGGTATTTCAATCCTCCGATTTCCACCTGTCTATAGTCCCTGATGAAGAAACCTACGGGTTTCGAAACGCGTTGGATAGTGCACTAGCGTCTTTGCCTTCAACTACACTGCCCCACCACCGCGAGCTGATCCAGTAAACCGGCGCAAGTACCGGCGAAAAACCCTCCGGTGACGTCACTAATCCGGAAGTGCCTGAACGGAGGAGAGAGAGAGGATTCCAGCCGGCGTGGAGTTCCGTTTGAAGCAGCAATTCCTGTGTGAGCTGCAGACGTGATGAACTCTTTGTGGGAGCAGGGACTTTCAAAGACTCCATACCTACCCAATAGGAACCGGTGGTCACGAAGCAGTTTCCAATACCTGTGAGGACATCTGATCCGGCTTCCACGTGGTGTTTGGGTAACATTATCCCGAAATTGCTTGTTTAACATCACCTTGATGTACGCACAATACTCACCTTATTAATTGTTTATGTCAATATAATTTTTAATGCACTATGAGCGTTGTGCGCTGTGTTTTTTGTGTTTTTATCTGTAAGTTCTAGGCGTTTTTTGAGCCATCCCTGTAACCACAGCTGCAGACGCTCCAATTTGTCCAGTAAAGGTCACGTATTTACTTTACATATATTCATCACTTCACGTTTTTAATTGTAATAGTTGCGCACTGATTCTTCACTTATCCACACCATACATACACTCCAAACTCCATGCAACTCTGACCCTCAAGGTGGCTGGCTCCCTGTCTAACAGTTACACTGTCTGTCTCCTTCATCAGCTCTCTTACTGGCTTATCATAGTCACATGTCCTATGGAGAGCATACCAGTTAAAGGGGCAGGGTCCTGTGTTGCCTGCAGACACAGAGGGCTACATAATAATAATAATAATAATAATAATAATAATAATAATAATAATAATAATAATGATAATAATAATAATAATAATGCCGGAAGTCAGAAGGATCCTCACAGGAGATAATAATACCTGTGCCCGGGTCCTAAAAATTGAGTGGATATAAGGAGACTAATTCTAAAGTGTACATAAACAGAACAATATCACTCAATAATGCTTAATTAAGCAGTGCAGCCCCGTTATACATGGAAGTATATAGAGGAAGAGTGTTCCCTCAATATCACCGCACAGTCTGCAGAGGAATCGTCCGTAAATGAGGTGTCCACAGTCCCAAATAAGGACACAAAAAGATTGCATCTAGGAGTGGACAGGCGCCAAAGACTCCATGCTGCAAGGATGTCATCTCTCAACTGCAACCCGACGTACGTTTCGCACTTTGCTTTATCAGGGGCATCGTTTCAATCGTTCACTCACCGCCATTATATACCAAATATGTGGAGACGTGATATTAAAGACAGATAAAAATATGCAATGTGTGTGTAACACGTGTAATGTGTGTGTAACACGTGTAATATGTGTGTAACACGTGTAATGTGTGTGTTGTGAGGGCGTCAAGAATTTAACTCCCTCACTTTTCCAGGCATAGGAGGCCACACCCTAGCTTCCAGGTCTAGTAGGGTGTTCCAATCCACTCCTGATTGGAAAGTGGAGTTTAAAAGACGTACTCCTTTCTCAAGGATCCCTAAGCTGAAGGAGAGCAGGTTCGCAGAGGGTTTAATAGAGCTTCACAAGGCCTCACCGAGCTCCCCAACCTGTAAGGAAGCAGGGCCTCACCGAGCTCCCATCCTGCAAGGAAGCAGGGCTTCACCGAGCTCCCACACCTGCAAGGAAGCAGGGTCTCACAGTGCTCCCCAACCTGCAAGGAAGCAGGGCCTCACAGAGCTCCCCAACCTGCAAGGAAGCAGGGCCTCACAGTGCTCCAACACCTGCAAGGAAGCAGGGCCTCATTGTGCTCCCCAACCTGCAAGGAAGCAGGGCCTCACAGTGCTCCAACACCTGCAAGGAAGCAGGGCCTCACCGAGCTCCCACACCTGCAAGGAAGCAGGGCCTCACCAAGCTCCCCAACCTGCAAGGAAGCAGGGCCTCACCAAGCTCCCCAACCTGCAAGGAAGCAGGGCCTCACCAAGCTCCCCAACCTGCAAGGAAGCAGGGCCTCACAGACCTCCCCAACCTGCAAGGAAGTAGGACCTCACGGTGCTCCCCAACCTACAAAGAAGCAGGGCCTCACCGAGCTCCCCAACCTGCAAGGAAGCAGGGCCTCACAGTGCTCCCCAACCTGCAAGGAAGCAGGACCTCACCGAGCTCCCCAACCTGCAAGGAAGCAGGGCCTCACAGTGCTCCCCAACCTGCAAGGAAGCAGGTTCTCACAGAGCTCCTAACCTGCAAGGAAGCAGGGCCTCACGGTGCTCCCCAACCTGCAAGGAAGCAGGGCCTCACAGAGTTCCCAACCTGCAAGGAAGCAGGGCCTCACCGAGCTCCCCAACCTGCAAGGAAGCAGGGCCTCACTGATCTCCCAACCTGCAAGGAAGCAGGCCTTCACCGAGCTCCCAACCTGCAAGGAAGCAGGGCCTCACAGTGCTCCCCAACCTGCAAGGAAGCAGGAACTCACAGAGCTCCCCAACCTGCAAGGAAGCAGGGCTTCACAGAGCTCCCCAACCTGCAAGGAAGCAGGGCCTCACCGAGCTCCCCAACCTGCAAGGAAGCAGGGCTTCACAGTGCTCCCCAACCTGCAAGCAAGCAGGGCCTCACAGTGCTTCCCAATCTGCAAGGAAACAGGACCTCACGGTGCTCCCCAACCTGCAAGGACGCAGGGCCTCACAGAGCTCCCCAACCTGCAAGGAAGCAGGGCCTCACCGAGCTCCCCAACCTGCAAGGAAGCAGGGCCTCACAGAGCTCCCCAACCTGCAAGGAAGCAGGACCTCACAGAGATCCCCAACCTGAAAGGAAGCAGGACCTCACGGTGCCTCCCAACCTGCAAGGAAGCAGGGCCTCACAGAGCTCCCCAACCTGCAAGGAAGCAGGACCTCACAGAGATCCCCAACCTGAAAGGAAGCAGGACCTCACGGTGCCTCCCAACCTGCAAGGAAGCAGGGCTTCACAGAGCTCCCCAACCTGCAAGGAAGCAGGGCTTCACCGAGTTCCCAACCTGCAAGGAAGCAGGGCCTCACAGAGATCCCCAACCTGAAAGGAAGCAGGACTTCACGGTGCCCCCCAACCTGCAAGGAAGCAGGGCCTCACAGAGCTCCCCAACCTGCAAGGAAGCAGGGCCTCACAGAGCTCCCCAACCTGCAAGGAAGCAGGGCCTCACCGAGCTCCCCAACCTGCAAGGAAGCAGGGCCTCACAGAGCTCCCCAATCTGCAAGGAAGCAGGGCCTCACCGAGCTCCCCAACCTGCAAGGAAGCAGGGCCTGACAGTGCTACCAACCTGCAAGGAAGTAGGGCCTCACCGAGCTCCCAACCTGCAAGGAAGCTGGGCCTCACAGTGCTCCCCAACCTGCAAGGAAGCAGGGCCTCACCGAGCTCCCAACCTTAAAGGAAGCAGGGCCTCACAGATCTCCCAACTTGCAAGGAAGCAGGGCCTCACCGAGCTCCCAACCTTAAAGGAAGCAGGGCCTCACAGATCTCCCAACTTGCAAGGAAGCAGGGCCTCACCGAGCTCCCAACCTGCAAGGAAGCAGGGCCTCACAGAGCTCCCAACCTGCAAGGAAGCAGGACCACACCGAGCTCCCCAACCTGCAAGGAAGCAGGGCATCACAGAGCTCCCAACCTGCAAGGAAGCAGGGCCTCACCGAGCTCCCCAACCTGCAAGGAAGCAGGGCCTCACGGTGCTCCCCAACCTGCAAGGAAGAAGGGGTTCACCGAGCTCCCCAACCTGCAAGGAAGCAGGGCCTCACGGTGCTCCCCAACCTGCAAGGAAGCAGGGCCTCACAGTGCTCCCCAACCTGCAAGGAAGCAGGAACTCACAGAGCTCCCCAACCTGCAAGGAAGCAGGGCCTCACATAACTCCCCAACCTGCAAGGAAGCAGGACCTCACAGTGCTCCAACACCTGCAAGGAAGAAGGGCCTCACAGAGCTCCCCAACCTGCAAGGAAGCAGGAACTCACAGAGCTCCCAACCTGCAAGGAAGCAGGGCCTCACCGAGCTCCCCAACCTGCAAGGAAGCAGGGCCTCACAGAGCTCCCCAACCTGCAAGGAAGCAGGACCTCACAGAGATCCCCAACCTGAAAGGAAGCAGGACCTCACGGTGCCTCCCAACCTGCAAGGAAGCAGGGCCTTTCCCGAGCTCCCCAACCTGCAAGGAAGCAGGGCCTCACAGAGCTCCCCAACCTGCAAGGAAGCAGGACCTCACAGAGATCCCCAACCTGAAAGGAAGCAGGACCTCACGGTGCCTCCCAACCTGCAAGGAAGCAGGGCCTCACAGAGCTCCCCAACCTGCAAGGAAGCAGGACCTCACAGAGATCCCCAACCTGAAAGGAAGCAGGACCTCACGGTGCCTCCCAACCTGCAAGGAAGCAGGGCTTCACAGAGCTCCCCAACCTGCAAGGAAGCAGGGCTTCACCGAGTTCCCAACCTGCAAGGAAGCAGGGCCTCACAGAGATCCCCAACCTGAAAGGAAGCAGGACTTCACGGTGCCCCCCAACCTGCAAGGAAGCAGGGCCTCACAGAGCTCCCCAACCTGCAAGGAAGCAGGGCCTCACAGAGCTCCCAACCTGCAAGGAAGCTGGGCCTCACAGTGCTCCCCAACCTGCAAGGAAGCAGGGCCTCACCGAGCTCCCAACCTTAAAGGAAGCAGGGCCTCACAGATCTCCCAACTTGCAAGGAAGCAGGGCCTCACCGAGCTCCCAACCTTAAAGGAAGCAGGGCCTCACAGATCTCCCAACTTGCAAGGAAGCAGGGCCTCACCGAGCTCCCAACCTGCAAGGAAGCAGGGCCTCACAGAGCTCCCAACCTGCAAGGAAGCAGGACCACACCGAGCTCCCCAACCTGCAAGGAAGCAGGGCATCACAGAGCTCCCAACCTGCAAGGAAGCAGGGCCTCACCGAGCTCCCCAACCTGCAAGGAAGCAGGGCCTCACGGTGCTCCCCAACCTGCAAGGAAGCAGGGGTTCACCGAGCTCCCCAACCTGCAAGGAAGCAGGGCCTCACGGTGCTCCCCAACCTGCAAGGAAGCAGGGCCTCACAGTGCTCCCCAACCTGCAAGGAAGCAGGAACTCACAGAGCTCCCCAACCTGCAAGGAAGCAGGGCCTCACAGAGCTCCCCAACCTGCAAGGAAGCAGGACCTCACAGTGCTCCAACACCTGCAAGGAAGAAGGGCCTCACAGAGCTCCCCAACCTGCAAGGAAGCAGGAACTCACAGAGCTCCCAACCTGCAAGGAAGCAGGGCCTCACCGAGCTCCCCAACCTGCAAGGAAGCAGGGCCTCACAGAGCTCCCCAACCTGCAAGGAAGCAGGACCTCACAGAGATCCCCAACCTGAAAGGAAGCAGGACCTCACGGTGCCTCCCAACCTGCAAGGAAGCAGGGCCTCACCGAGCTCCCCAACCTGCAAGGAAGCAGGGCCTCACAGAGCTCCCCAACCTGCAAGGAAGCAGGACCTCACAGAGATCCCCAACCTGAAAGGAAGCAGGACCTCACGGTGCCTCCCAACCTGCAAGGAAGCAGGGCCTCACAGAGCTCCCCAACCTGCAAGGAAGCAGGACCTCACAGAGATCCCCAACCTGAAAGGAAGCAGGACCTCACGGTGCCTCCCAACCTGCAAGGAAGCAGGGCTTCACAGAGCTCCCCAACCTGCAAGGAAGCAGGGCTTCACCGAGTTCCCAACCTGCAAGGAAGCAGGGCCTCACAGAGATCCCCAACCTGAAAGGAAGCAGGACTTCACGGTGCCCCCCAACCTGCAAGGAAGCAGGGCCTCACAGAGCTCCCCAACCTGCAAGGAAGCAGGGCCTCACAGAGCTCCCCAACCTGCAAGGAAGCAGGGCCTCACCGAGCTCCCCAACCTGCAAGGAAGCAGGGCCTCACAGAGCTCCCCAATCTGCAAGGAAGCAGGGCCTCACCGAGCTCCCCAACCTGCAAGGAAGCAGGGCCTGACAGTGCTACCAACCTGCAAGGAAGTAGGGCCTCACCGAGCTCCCAACCTGCAAGGAAGCTGGGCCTCACAGTGCTCCCCAACCTGCAAGGAAGCAGGGCCTCACCGAGCTCCCAACCTTAAAGGAAGCAGGGCCTCACAGATCTCCCAACTTGCAAGGAAGCAGGGCCTCACCGAGCTCCCAACCTTAAAGGAAGCAGGGCCTCACAGATCTCCCAACTTGCAAGGAAGCAGGGCCTCACCGAGCTCCCAACCTGCAAGGAAGCAGGGCCTCACAGAGCTCCCAACCTGCAAGGAAGCAGGACCACACCGAGCTCCCCAACCTGCAAGGAAGCAGGGCATCACAGAGCTCCCAACCTGCAAGGAAGCAGGGACTCACCGAGCTCCCCAACCTGCAAGGAAGCAGGGCCTCACGGTGCTCCCCAACCTGCAAGGAAGCAGGGGTTCACCGAGCTCCCCAACCTGCAAGGAAGCAGGGCCTCACGGTGCTTCCCAACCTGCAAGGAAGCAGGGCCTCACAGTGCTCCCCAACCTGCAAGGAAGCAGGAACTCACAGAGCTCCCCAACCTGCAAGGAAGCAGGGCCTCACAGAGCTCCCCAACCTGCAAGGAAGCAGGACCTCAGAGTGCTCCAACACCTGCAAGGAAGAAGGGCCTCACAGAGCTCCCCAACCTGCAAGGAAGCAGGAACTCACAGAGCTCCCAACCTGCAAGGAAGCAGGGCCTCACCGAGCTCCCAACCTGTAAGGAAGCAGGACCTCACGGTGCTCCCAAACCTGTAAGGAAGCAGGACCTCGCAGTGCTCCCCAACCTGCAAGGCAGCAGGGCCTCACAGAGCTCCCCAACCTGCAAGGAAGCAGGACCTCACGGTGCTCCCCAACCTGCAAGGAAGCAGGAACTCACAGAGCTCCCCAACCTGCAAGGAAGCAGGAACTCACAGAGCTCCCCAACCTGCAAGGAAGCAAGGCTTCACAGACCTCCCCAACCTGCAAGGAAGCAGGGCATCACCGAGCTCCCCAACCAACAAGGAAGCAGGAACTCACAGAGCTCCCAACCTGCAAGGAAGCAGGAACTCATTGAGCTCCCAACCTGCAAGGAAGCAGGGCTTCACAGAGCTCCCCAACCTGCAAGGAAGCAGGGCCTAACAGTGCTCCCCAACCTGCAAGGAAGCAGGGCCTCACAGTGCTCCCCAACCTGCAAGGAAGCAGGGCCTCACAGAGCTCCCCAACCTGCAAGGAAGCAGGGCTTCACTGAGCTCGCAACCTGCAAGGAAGCAGGGCCTCACAGAGCTCCCCAACCTGCAAGGAAGCAGGGCCTCACCGAGCTCCCCAACCTGCAAGGAAGCAGGGCCTCACGGTGCTCCCCAACCTGAAAGGAAGCAGGGCCTCACAGAGCTCCCCAACCTGCAAGGAAGCAGGGTCTCACAGTGCCCCCCAACATGCAAGGAAGCAGGACCTCACAGAGATCCCCAACCTGCAAGGAAGCAGGGCCTCACAGACCTCCCCAACCTGCAAGGAAGCAGGAACTCACAGAGCTCGCAACCTGCAAGGAAGCAGGACCTCACCGAGGACCCAACCTGCAAGGAAGCAGGGCCTCACAGAGCTCCCAACTGCAAGGAAGCAGGGCCTCACAGAGCTCGCAACCTGCAAGGACGCAGGGCCTCACAGAGCTCCCCAACCTGCAAGGAAGCAGGGCCTCACCGAGCTCCCCAACCTGCAAGGAAGCAGGGCCTCACCGAGCTCCCCAACCTGCAAGGAAGCAGGGCCTCACAGAGCTCCCCAACCTGCAAGGAAGCAGGAACTCACAGAGCTCCCCAACCTGCAAGGAAGCAGGAACTCACAGAGCTCCCCAACCTGCAAGGAAGCAGGGCCTCACCGAGCTCCCCAACCTGCAAGGAAGCAGGAACTCACAGAGCTCCCACACCTGCAAGGAAGCAGGGCATCACCGAGCTCCCCAACCAACAAGGAAGCAGGAACTCACAGAGCTCCCAACCTGCAAGGAAGCAGGAACTCATTGAGCTCCCAACCTGCAAGGAAGCAGGGCCTGACAGTGCTCCCCAACCTGCAAGGAAGCAGGGCCTCACAGAGCTCCCCAACCTGCAAGGAAGCAGGGCTTTACTGAGCTCCCACACCTGCAAGGAAGCAGGACCACACCGAGCTCCCCAACCTGCAAGGAAGCAGGGCTTCACAGAGCTCGCAACCTGCAAGGAAGCAGGGCCTCACAGAGCTCCCCAACCTGCAAGGAAGCAGGGCCTCACCGAGCTCCCCAACCTGCAAGGAAGCAGGGTCTCACGGTGCTCCCCAACCTGAAAGGAAGCAGGGCCTCACAGTGCTTCCCAACCTGCAAGGAAGCAGGGTCTCACAGTGCCCCCCAACATGCAAGGAAGCAGGGCCTCACCGAGCTCCCCAACCTGCAAGGAAGCAGGGCCTCACGGTGCTCCACAACCTGAAAGGAAGCAGGGCCTCACAGAGCTCCTCAACCTGCAAGGAAGCAGGGTCTCACAGTGCCCCCCAACATGCAAGGAAGCAGGACCTCACAGAGATCCCCAACCTGCAAGGAAGCAGGGCCTCACAGAGCTCCCAACTGCAAGGAAGCAGGAACTCATTGAGCTCCCAACCTGCAAGAAAGCAGGACCTCACAGAGCTCCCCAACCTGCAAGGAAGCAGGAACTCACAGAGCTCCCAACCTGCAAGGAAGCAGGGCCTCACCGAGCTCCCCAACCTGCAAGGAAGCAGGGCCTCACAGAGATCCCCAACCTGAAAGGAAGCAGGACCTCACGGAGCTCCCAACCTGCAAGGAAGCAGGGCCTCACCGAGCTCCCCAACCTGCAAGGAAGCAGGAACTCACAGAGCTCCCCAACCTGCAAGGAAGCAGGGCCTCACCGAGCTCCCCAACCTGCAAGGAAGCAGGAACTCACAGAGCTCCCAACCTGCAAGGAAGCAGGAACTCATTGAGCTCCCAACCTGCAAGGAAGCAGGACCTCACAGAGCTCCCCAACCTGCAAGGAAGCAGGAACTCACAGAGCTCCCAACCTGCAAGGAAGCAGGGCCTCACCGAGCTCCCCAACCTGCAAGGAAGCAGGGCCTCACAGAGATCCCCAACCTGAAAGGAAGCAGGACCTCACGGAGCTCCCAACCTGCAAGGAAGCAGGGCCTCACCGAGCTCCCCAACCTGCAAGGAAGCAGGAACTCACAGAGCTCCCCAACCTGCAAGGAAGCAGGGCCTCACCGAGCTCCCCAACCTGCAAGGAAGCAGGAACTCACAGAGCTCCCAAACTGCAAGGAAGCAGGAACTCATTGAGCTCCCAACCTGCAAGGAAGCAGGACCTCACAGAGCTCCCCAACCTGCAAGGAAGCAGGAACTCACAGAGCTCCCAACCTGCAAGGAAGCAGGAACTCATTGAGCTCCCAACCTGCAAGGAAGCAGGAACTCACAGAGCTCCCCAACCTGCAAGGAAGCAGGAACTCACAGAGCTCCCCAACCTGCAAGGAAGCAGGGCCTCACCGAGCTCCCCAACCTGCAAGGAAGCAGGGCCTCACAGAGATCCCCAACCTGAAAGGAAGCAGGACCTCACGGTGCCCCCCAACCTGCAAGGAAGCAGGGCTTCACAGAGCTCCCCAACCTGCAAGGAAGCAGGGCTTCACCGAGCTCCCCAACCTGCAAGGAAGCAGGTCAATATGTCATAGTGTACAACATGTTTAATGTGTTTATGCTTAACATGTGTGTAATATGTGTGTCTACTGTACAATATGCATGTGTGTATGTCACGTGTGTAGTGTGTGAGTAACATGTATGTAATGCGTGTGTTCTGCTCCCTGCAGTACATTATCTCAGGATCGCTGTCGGTCGCTGCTGAGAATAAGCAGTCCCGCTGCCTGGTGAGTTCTCTGGCAAAGCTCTGAAATGGTGACAACTTCTGCACGACTTTCCCAGACCTGCAGAGTATCACTCCCTCACCTCCCCCGTCACAGACCTGCAGAGTATCACTCCCTCACCTCCCCCGTCACAGACCTGCAGAGAATCACTCCCTCATCTCCCCCGTCACAGATCTGCAGAGTATCACTCCCTCACCTCCCCCGTCACAGACCTGCAGAGTATCACTCCCTCACCTCCCCCGTCACAGACCTGCAGAGAATCACTCCCTCATCTCCCCCGTCACAGATCTGCAGAGTATCACTCCCTCACCTCCCCGTCACAGACCTGCAGAGTATCACTCCCTCATCTCCCCGTCACAGATCTGCAGAGTATCACTCCCTCACCTCCCCGTCACAGACCTGCAGAGTATCACTCCCTCATCTCCCCCGTCACAGACCTGCAGAGTATCACTCCCTCATTTCCCCCCGTCACAGACTTGCAGAGTATCACTCGATCATCTCCCCCCGTCACTGACCTGCAGAGTATCACTCCCTCATCTCCCCAGTCACAGACCTGCAGAGTATCACTCCCTCATCTCCCCCGTCACAGACCTGCAGAGTATCACTCCCTCACCTCCCCCGTCACAGATCTGCAGAGTATCACTCCCTCATCTCCCCAGTCACAGACCTGCCGAATCACTCCCTCATCTCCCTCCGTCACAGACCTGCAGAGTATCACTCCCTCATCTCCCCCATCACAGACCTGCAGAGTATCACTCCCTCACCTCCCCCGTCACAGACCTGCAGAGTATCACTCCCTCGCCTCCCCGTCACAGACCTGCAGAGTATCACTCCCTCATCTCCCCAGTCACAGACCTGCAGAGTATCACTCCCTCATCTCCCCCCGTCACAGACCTGCAGAGTATCACTCCCTCATCTCCCCCGTCACAGACCTGCAGAGTATCACTCCCTCATCTCCCCAGTCACAGACCTGCAGAGTATCACTCCCTCATCTCCCCCGTCACAGACCTGCAGAGTATCACTCCCTCATCTCGCCCGTCACAGACCTGCAGAGTATCACTCCCTCATCTCCCCCGTCACAGACCTGCAGAGTATCACTCCCTTATCTCCCCCGTCACAGACCTGCAGAGTATCACTCCCTCATCTCCCCCCGTCACAGACCTGCAGAGTATCACTCCCTCACCTCCCCCGTCACAGACCTGCAGAGTATCACTCCCTCATCTCCCCCGTCACAGACCTGCAGAGTATCACTCCCTCATCTCCCCCGTCACAGACCTGCAGAGTATCACTCCCTCACCTCCCCCGTCACAGACCTGCAGAGTATCACTCCCTCATCTCCCCCGTCACAGACCTGCAGAGTATCACTCCCTTATCTCCCCCATCACAGACCTGCAGAGTATCACTCCCTCATCTCCCCCGTCACAGACCTGCAGAGTATCACTCCCTCATCTCGCCCGTCACAGACCTGCAGAGTATCACTCCCTCATCTCCCCCGTCACAGACCTGCAGAGTATCACTCCCTCATCTCCCCAGTCACAGACCTGCCGAATCACTCCCTCATCTCCCTCCGTCACAGACCTGCAGAGTATCACTCCCTCACCTCCCCCGTCACAGACCTGCAGAGTATCACTCCCTCACCTCCCCGTCACAGATCTGCAGAGTATCACTCCCTCACCTCCCCGTCACAGACCTGCAGAGTATCACTCCCTTATCTCCCCGTCACAGACCTGCAGAGTATCACTCCCTCATCTCCCCCGTCACAGACCTGCAGAGTATCACTCCCTCATCTCCCCGTCACAGACCTGCAGAGTATTACTCCCTCATCTCCCCCGTCACAGACCTGCAGAGTATCACTCCCTCATCTCCCCCCGTCACAGACCTGCAGAGTATCACTCCCTCATCTCCCCCGTCACAGACCTGCAGAGTATCACTCCCTCATCTCCCCAGTCACAGACCTGCAGAGTATCACTCCCTCATCTCCCCCGTCACAGACCTGCAGAGTATCACTCCCTCATCTCCCCCGTCACAGACCTGCAGAGTATCACTCCCTCATCTCGCCCGTCACAGACCTGCAGAGTATCACTCCCTCATCTCCCCCATCACAGACCTGCAGAGTATCACTCCCTCATCTCCCCCGTCACAGACCTGCAGAGTATCACTCCCTCATCTCCCCAGTCACAGACCTGCAGAGTATCACTCCCTCATCTCCCCCGTCACAGACCTGCAGAGTATCACTCCCTCACCTCCCCCGTCACAGACCTGCAGAGTATCACTCCCTCATCTCCCCCGTCACAGATCTGCAGAGTATCACTCCCTCACCTCCCCCGTCACAGACCTGCAGAGTATCACTCCCTCACCTCGCCCGTCACAGACCTGCCGAATCACTCCCTCATCTCCCTCCGTCACAGACCTGCAGAGTATCACTCCCTCACCTCCCCCGTCACAGACCTGCAGAGTATCACTCCCTCATCTCCCCCGTCACAGACCTGCAGAGTATCACTCCCTCACCTCGCCGGTGACACAGACCTGCAGAGTATCACTCCCTCATCTCCCCGTCACAGACCTGCAGAGTATCACTCCCTCATCTCCCCCGTCACAGACCTGCAGATTATCACTCCCTCACCTCCCCGTCACAGACCTGCAGAGTATCACTCCCTCATCTCCCCCGTCACAGACCTGCAGAGTATCACTCCCTCACCTCCCCCGTCACAGACCTGCAGAGTATCCCTCCCTCCCCTTCACA
>NW_027457235.1:72500-105869 GCF_040206685.1 Ascaphus truei | reverse complement strand
CTATTTCTCTAATGAGAAAAGACAGGGTCATTAAGCTATAAACAACAACCTATGAACACACATCATGCAATGTGTGTACAGATAACAATGTACAGTATGGGGAGGGGAGGAGGGAGGAAAGCTTGGGCAGACATTGAGCGGAACGGGGAAGGAAGGAGGGGAAGCCAACGATCACCAGGGGGAGAGTATTGGGGTCTATGGGGAAGCGGAAAGATGGAGCTCGGGATGCCAGTAACGCTTAGGATTCCCTTACAACATTCTCTGAACGTCTTCACGACCAACCCACCAGGGAGACATTCAGTGAACGCCATGCTATTAATGTTCATTTTCTAGGGCAGCAATTTCTTCAAAGTGCAGGTCTCCTCTGGGACAGAGATACACAGTGCAGGTCTCCTCTGGGACAGAGATACACAGTGCAGGTCTCCTCTGGGACAGAGATACACAGGGCAGGTCTCCTCTGGGACAGAGATACACAGGGCAGGTCTCCTCTGGGACAGAGATACACAGTGCAGGTCTCCTCTGGGACAGAGATACACAGTGCAGGTCTCCTCTGGGACAGAGATACACAGTGCAGGTCTCCTCTGGGACAGAGATACACAGGGCAGGTCTCCTCTGGGACAGATACACAGGGCAGGTCTCCTCTGGGACAGATACACAGGGCAGGTCTCCTCTGGGACAGAGATACACAGTGCAGGTCTCCTCTGGGACAGAGACACACAGTGCCGGTCTCCTCTGGGACAGAGATACACAGTGCAGGTCTCCTCTGGGACAGAGACACACAGTGCAGGTCTCCTCTGGGACAGAGATACACAGTGCAGGTCTCCTCTGGGACAGAGACACACAGTGCCGGTCTCCTCTGGGACAGATACACAGTGCAGGTCTCCTCTGGGACAGAGACACACAGTGCAGGTCTCCTCTGGGACAGAGATACACAGTGCCGGTCTCCTCTGGGAAAGATACACAGTGCCGGTCTCCTCTGGGACAGATACACAGTGCAGGTCTCTTCTGGGACAGAGATACACAGTGCAGGTCTCCTCTGGGACAGAGATACGCAGTGCAGGTCTCCTCTGGGACAGAGATACACAGTGCAGGTCTCCTCTGGGACAGAGATACGCAGTGCAGGTCTCCTCTGGGATAGAGATACACAGTGCAGGTCTCCTCTGGGACAGAGATACACAGTGCAGGTCTCCTCTGGGACAGAGACACACAGTGCCGGTCTCCTCTGGGACAGATACACAGTGCAGGTCTCCTCTGGGACAGAGATACACAGTGCAGGTCTCCTCTGGGACAGAGATACACAGTGCAGGTCTCCTCTGGGACAGAGATACACAGTGCAGGTCTCCTCTGGGACAGAGATACGCAGTGCAGGTCTCCTCTGGGACAGAGATACACAGTGCAGGTCTCCTCTGGGATAGAGATACAGTACACAGTGCAGGTCTCCTCTGGGACAGAGATACACAGGGCAGGTCTCCTCTGGGACAGAGATACACAGTGCAGGTCTCCTCTGGGACAGAGATACACAGTGCAGGTCTCCTCTGGGATAGAGATACACAGTGCAGGTCTCCTCTGGGACAGAGATACAAAGTGCAGGTCTCCTCTGGGACAGAGATACAAAGTGCAGGTCTCCTCTAGGACAGAGAAACACAGTGCAGGTCTCCTCTAGGACAGAGATACACAGTGCATGTCTCCTCTGGGACAGAGACACACAGTGCAGGTCTGTAAGGAATCCACTACCGGCTTTGACTATAGCCTTACAGAATCATGCAGTTGTAAGTGTAGCCCTTTTTGTGAACCGGCCTGACCCACCCAATCTCGCATTGGCCCCTCGTGGTTTAACCGGTTCCTTTCCCTGCAACACACCTGCTCTAAGGGACTACTGGTACCGTATCACACCTGTGGCTCCAGGAGATCTGAGCCTCCGCTAGCTGGGAGCCTGGGGAAACCCTTACCATTACCTGGTGCAGCGCCTCCACTTACCCAGGATCCCCGTTAAGAAAGATAGCCCTGGGTAAGAAATACAATAACACACGTATACGATAAAACAATAACTAACACTTTACTTAAGAACATATAACACAGTACATAACATCATAGCCTTATGCTCTATCCGCATCACCTCAGCCCAATGTCTGGTGTTCCCACCCAGTGTCCTGTGATCCCCCACACCCAATGTCCCGTACTCCTACGGAGGTCGTGGGTGACTGCGCAGTCACTATATGAATAGGCCTGTTGGTGCACTTATAATACAGAGGTACCTTCCGAGCACTCCGATGCTCGGGACTGCCACACTCTCTTCTAAAAGGGTCAGACGTCCGTCTGATCCTATCCAGGTACTTCTCTCCGTGGACTCCAACGAGGGTCCCACCGCTTCCCGGGAACTCAACCGTCTCTCGGTAACACCACCGTCGCACGGGAACAGCAACCGCCGCTATCCCTTTCTAGCACTAACTACTTCTAGAGTGACAGCAACCCTAACCTAGGGCCTGTCCCTGAGGAACCGCAACCTGGGGTGGCTTGGGGAAAACTCCTAGGGCCTGTGGAACAATAACCTGCCCCCTCCCCTAGCTACCCAGTCCTATCCGTATCTACTAACTCACTAGATACTCCTAACGCACCTGCAGCCGACACACAGCTCACACTGTCAGCCTGCAGGTATTCACACACGCTGCACACACTGCGCCCAGCACATGCAGCAACACACACCCACAGAATGATACACACCATTCACTGGAACCCGCAGCAAATCCACTGATTGCACGCTGTGCCTATTTGCCAGTGCCCACAGCCCTCTCCGCTGTGACACTGCCAAACCTGCACCTTCCGCACTTAAGGGTAACCTCCTTAGCTAGGGCCGTCCCTTTTCAGTTACCCCCTGCCCTTACCGGGAATTGGGGCCTGCCTGGGGACCTAAGGATAACCCTTACCTGATGCAGGAGCCACGCGCTCCCTGCACCCTTCCTACTCCTTCCTACTCCTCGTGCAGACTCCTGACCCTGCCAAGCCCGGGAAATGTATCTATATTCCCGGGCTGAGCTTCCTCCAGCCCTATTGGCCGCAAGGGAGCACCTGAACTCTGTCTCCCTATGCCTCCTGGGAATTGTAGTTCCCAGGGGGCTGCCTGAGTATTGGGGCCGCGTGCGCACTTGCCCTGCGCATGCGCGAACCCCTAATGGCCGCCTCAATCTCCCTCTACACTTCCCTACTCTCGCGCGATCTCTCCCTGCACTGGGGATCCTACCTGGCGCTTTCGCCCTACTGCGCATGCGCGAACTAACGCGCAATGGCGGCGCCCTCTGCACAAGCCGCCGGGCCGGTGGCAACGCGATCGCGGCCCTAGCGACGGCCCGATCGCGTCCCCGGCAACCGGCCTGCGCCTCACAGTCCTGCTCTGCTCCCTGCACTGGCCCCCACCCTCGCGAAGTGCCGGCGGGTCCACCGCTGCCTCCGGCGGCACCCGCGACCACCCGGTAAGCGCGGAGGGGGGCCAGAAAGTAAAAAATTACCTCGGGGCTACATTAGCTTCCCCTGGCAATCAAAGGCACATGTGCTGCCTCTCAATTGCAGCTTCTGTCCTGTGCTACATCATTGGAGGAATTCTCACACACCCTCCTCCTGTGATTGGATCTCCGCCCTTTATATTCTAGGCGTTGGCTCTGAACCAGCGCCGAGCATAATTTCCTACCTGGACGTTACTGTCTCTGCCACAAACCACCCCAGGCCTCACTCCAAGTGTTCTTTCCTTCAAGTTCCTGAGTATCCAGAGGCCTGTTCCTGGACGTCTGTGCTGAAGCGTTGTTGCCAGCACTGGCCTGCTGCTATCTCCTTGCAGTGGCCTGCCCTGGACGTCTGTGCTGAAGCATTGCTGCCAGCACTGGCCTGCTGCTATCTCCTTGCAGTGGCCTACCCTGGACGTCTGTGCTGAAGCGTGTTGCCAGCACTGGTATCTCCTGCATTCCCTCCTAGCAGTGGCTACCCTTCCTTTCCTGTGGACTGCTGCTATCCCTTTGCAGTGGCCTGCCTTGGACTTCTGCGCTGAAGCGTTGGTTCTACCCGACGCTGCCCTGCGGTGTACTTCGGCCAGCCTGCTGTCTCCTCCTGCTGAGATCGGCGTCATGGGCCGAGGCCGCTCCTCGCGCAGAAGCCACCCCCGCGCTCACGCTCCTAAGCTGAAGCGGGGAACTCCTGACTACCTGTTGCCGAACTCCTGCTTCAATAACGACGACGCTGCCTTCTCCAATCCTGACCCTGCGATGTACGACTACGAACTGCGCGCTCCGGATCAGTCTGCGCGGACTAAGGTCGGTGATTACATAACCCCACCTCAGCCCCGCGGTCCGGTCCCGGTTTGTGGCGAGCATCGGCGTAACAGTATGCTCGGCCCCACAAAACCGGACCGCGCCGTGGCGGGGGTGGGTAAATTTTTTACTGTACCTATGTCCCAGGCTGCGGACCAGTCCCTGTTTGGAAGACCATACCTGTTTGAGAGACTGCCTCCGCCTGAGAGTGCGTTCTTGTATGAAGGTTTAACCCCTCAGGAAAGACTAATTCGTAAGGAACTCCTTACTAGATCTCAGCAATTTAATGAGGAAAGAAAGTCTCAACAGGCCCTGCTCTCCCAACGGTCCCGGGTTTTATCCTCCTCAGAACGAAAGACTCTAGATCAGATTCTAGATGCCACCTGTGTGTTATGCCAAGATCTTGACTTAATAATAAGTGAGCGGGACCCTCTTCTCGCTGCCTACGCACTTTCTAATCACAATTTCTATGCTGCCAGTCCTGTTACCAAACCTGTGGGGTTACCACCCCCTCCTAAGAAAGGCCAAACCATCTCCCTGTCACTCCCCACTAAGGAAGAAGCTGCCACGCTCCCTAATCCCGAGTTAACCTCCCTAAATTCTGTCCCTGAGGTTATTTCGGTCTTAACCCCTGCTAGTCAGGCCTATGCGCCCCCCACTGTAAATCCCTGCAGTCCCCAGGTCAGTGTGTCTTCCCTAGCACCAGAGAATGAATCCTGTTTGCCCTCTTTTTCTAACCCAAAAATTCTAAGCTCTGTTCCCGAGGTTTTTTCTGTTTTAACCCCTGCTAGTCTGCTCTGTGAGGTCCCTACTGCTAACCCTAGTATTCCGCAGCCTAATGTTAGGTCCCTAGGGCAAGAGGCAGAACCCCCTATGACCCCACTCTCGGAGACTAGCTTCCATTTTCCTGATTCTCAGGTACAGAGTAATTTAACCCTTGAGGTTTCCTCTATGATAACCCCTACAGGTCAGCCCTATGAATCTCCCTTGGTAAATCCCTGTAGTCCGTCAGTCAGGGATACCTCCTTAGCCTCAGAGGATGAAACCCTTATGTCCCCTGACTCAGCTAAAATTCTCGGGGTTACGGCCCCAGAACTTTCGGCAATAATACTGGCTCCAGATAAGAGTATTCTGGAGCCGTTTGTTTCTCTAAACCTGTTCGCAGAATCCCTACTCCTAGGTATTTCGCTGACCCCGTCTGTCCTTCAGAGAGCTGAGACCCCTGCTTCTGAGCATAGACCCCTTTTCGTGGAATCTGTTGTCGTTTCTGATGTCCCAGACACTCTTTCCCAAATACCCACTTCAGAGACCAGTACAGTCGTGGTTGCCCCACTTGCACTGTCTGTGGTCTCCTTTTCTCATATCCTAGGGTTTAAAGTGAACAGTACATATTTTGTCCCTTTCCAAGTGACCCCTTCTGAGATCAGCATATCTGCTGTTGCACCCTTAGTACAATTACAGTCTGGGTTCCCCGTTTTGAAGGATCAAGTTTTCAAGTGTAAAACTCCCTTTGTTCCTGATTTTGTAAACCTGCAATCCCTTCTCACTGTAGTTAAAGGTTCTCAAGCAGCCGCTGAGTTAAGCTCTGTAGCTGTAAAGTCTTCTGTTGTAGAGGCAATCTTGCCTAGCTTACTTCTGTCAGTCCTTTCTGTGATGCCTATCACCTTTACTAAAATTTCTGTTTTGCAAGGCATTTCTCCTACTAAGTCTGTGATACCTGCAATTCCTTTCATTGGTTCCAAAAACCCTGTCACTAAGTTTCCCATGGAGTCTGATGCCCTCACTAGGGATTCTCTGGGACCCAATTCTGAAACAAGCGCAATGTTCTCTGATTTCATTACAAGCAAGTTCTCCCTTGTTTCTATTGGAAAGTCTACCCCAGTTTCTCTCACGGATCATGCCACAGCCTCCGGGATCATTAAAAATGACTTTAAGTCTGGGATGCCCACTCCTGTAATAATACTGTTTCACGCTGATTCACCCACAGTATTCGGGGTATCCACTACTGACTGTATGTCTACTACCACGAACTCAGGGTTATCGCATTTGGAACTTTCCTTTTTTTCAAAAAATTCCGTCTTTAAGATGGACGTATATTTCTCTGTGTCTTCCACAATACTTGGGGTACTTGCTATTGACTGTCCTGTCCCAAGACTAGGGTTACCTCTCAAAAAGGTGCCTGGAGCTACCGATGTTAAAAACCCTATGTTTAAAACAGTAACAATTTGCATTGCTTCTCCCATAGTATCATGTGAAACCTGGGTACCTGGGACCTCTACTCCGAAGCCAAGCTTTAGTTCTCTGTCTTCTTTCTCTGTGCTGGAGGTACCCAGCTTTAACCCCAAGACTTTTTTCCCTAAGGCTGATGCACCGTTTAACCGCCTGCCTTTTTTTTTGGATAAGATCTGTTTTCTCACCTTTCAAACAGAATCCTTACACGCAGGTCTCTGTGCGGTGTCCAAAGTGCCCTTTCTGGATGGCATTTGGCCTTTCTCTAAGACGAAGATACCCTTACTGGATCTCGTCGCTTTACCTGAAGCCTCCGTCCCTATTCTCTATGGGTCCATTATGGGTATAGACATGCTTATTATGTCCTTCGTCAAGGCCACAATTTCGGAGTTGATTCTCTCTAAGGATCACAAACTTAAGGAAGCGGATCCTTCTTCAACTGCCAGTACCATAACCAAGGGTTGCATACACACTGCTACAGACTCTTGCAAATTGCCTAGTATAGCAACCCTGTTTTGTATCAAAAGTACCGCTGCTATAGTGTGTAGTGAACCCTCCCGCCCCATTCCCTCGCTAACCATCACCCGGAATTCCTTGGAAGCTAAAGACTTTCTCAACTTCCTCCGTGCTGATTTCACTAAAGACATTGCCTTCTCTGAAGATCCCTCTGCCAATTTTGTCCGACTATCTGTGTCCTGTGTCCCGTACTCTTGGACTATTACTATGCACCGGACACCTGGCTACTGTCCTTCTGATGTTCCCATTCCGGAGCCCTCAGGTCCCATTGTCCACGTACCAAGAACTGCAGTGCCACCGCTGTCTTTTATGGCACTCGCCAATGTACACCTGGATTGTGCACCTAATTCTCGCCGGAGACACTTCAGGAACAACTCAATGTCTCCCAGACCTATGAATGGTCCTGTCCACCCAGGCTTCTCACCCAGTGGTGGGGGTACTGTAAGGAATCCCAACAAACTATGGGCTTTCAACGCCACCTCTCGCCTAAGGAGGTTTAGGAACAATGTCCCCCAAATCTGTGATGGTTCATGTTCGTCCGGAGGTCTCACCTGAAGGGGGGGAGGTACTGTAAGGAATCCACTACTGGCTTTGACTATAGCCTTACAGAATCATGCAGTTGCAAGCTTCCCCTGGCAATCAAAGGCACATGTGCTGCCTCTCAATTGCAGCTTCTGTCCTGTGCTACATCATTGGAGGAATTCTCACACACCCTCCTCCTGTGATTGGATCTCCGCCCTTTATATTCTAGGCGTTGGCACTGAACCAGCGCCGAGCATAATTTCCTACCTGGACGTTACTGTCTCTGCCACAAACCACCCCTGGCCTCACTCCAAGTGTTCTTTCCTTCAAGTTCCTGAGTATCCAGAGGCCTGTTCCTGGACGTCTGTGCTGAAGCGTTGTTGCCAACACTGGCCTGCTGCTATCTCCTTGCAGTGGCCTGTTCCTGGATGTCTGTGCTGAAGAGTTGTTGCCAGCACTGGCCTGCTGCTATCTCCTTGCAGTGGCCTGCCCTGGACGTCTGTGCTGAAGCATTGCTGCCAGCACTGGCCTGCTGCTATCTCCTTGCAGTGGCCTACCCTGGACGTCTGGGCTGAAGCGTGTTGCCAGCACTGGTATCTGCTGCATTCCCTCCTAGCAGTGGCTACCCTTCCTTTCCTGTGGACTGCTGCTATCCCTTTGCAGTGGCCTGCCTTGGACTTCTGCGCTGAAGCGTTGGTTCTAACCGACGCTGCCCTGCGGTGTACTTCGGCCAGCCTGCTGTCTCCTCCTGCTGAGATCGGCGTCATGGGCCGAGGCCGCTCCTCGCGCAGAAGCCACTCCCGCGCTCACGCTCCTAAGCTGAAGCGGGGAACTCCTGACTACCTGTTGCCGAACTCCTGCTTCAATAACGACGATGCTGTCTTCTCCAATCCTGACCCTGCGATGTACGACTATGAACTGCGCACTCCGGATCAGTCTGCGCGGACTAAGGTCGGTGATTACATAACCCCACCTCAGCCCCGCGGTCCGGTCCCGGTTTGTGGCGAGCATCGGCGTATCAAGGTCTTCTCTGGGACAGATACACAGTGCAGGTCTCCTCTGGGACAGAGATACACAGTGCAGGACTCCTCTGGGACAGAGACACACAGTGCAGGTCTCCTCTGGGACAGAGATACACAGTGCAGGTCTCCTCTGGGACAGAGATACACAGTGCAGGTCTCCTCTGGGACAGAGATACACAGTGCAGGTCTCCTCTGGGACAGAGATACACAGTGCAGGTCTCCTCTGGGACAGAGATACACAGCGCAGGTCTCCTCTGGGACAGAGATACAGAGTGCAGGTCTCCTCTGGGACAGAGATACACAGTGCAGGTCTCCTCTGGGAAAGAGATACACAGTGCAGGTCTCCTCTGGGACAGAGATACACAGTGCAGGTCTCCTCTGGGACAGAGATACACAGTGCAGGTCTCCTCTGGGACAGAGATACACAGCGCAGGTCTCCTCTGGGACAGAGATACAGAGTGCAGGTCTCCTCTGGGACAGAGATACACAGTGCAGGTCTCCTCTGGGACAGAGATACACAGTGCAGGTCTCCTCTGGGACAGAGATACACAGTGCAGGTCTCCTCTGGGACAGATACACAGTGCAGGTCTCCTCTGGGACAGAGATACACAGTGCAGGTCTCCTCTGGGACCGGGATACACAGTGCAGGTCTCCTCTGGGACAGAGATACACAGTGCAGGTCTCCTCTGGGACAGAGATACACAGTGCAGGTATTCTCTGGGACAGAGATACACAGTGCAGGTCTCCTCTGGGACAGAGATACACAGTGCAGGTCTCCTCTGGGACAGAGACACACAGTGCAGGTCTCCTCTGGGACAGAGATACACAGTGCAGGTCTCCTCTGGGACAGAGATACACAGTGCAGGTCTCCTGTGGGACAGAGATACACAGTGCAGGTCTCCTCTGGGACAGAGACACACAGTACAGGTCTCCTCTGGGACAGAGATACACAGTGCAGGTCTCCTCTGGGACAGAGATACACAGTGCAGGTCTCCTCTGGGACAGAGACACACAGTGCAGGTCTCCTCTGGGACAGAGATACACAGTGCAGGTCTCCTCTGGGACAGAGACACACAGTGCAGGTCTCCTCTGGGACAGAGATACACAGTGCAGGTCTCCTCTGGGACAGAGATACACAGTGCAGGTCTCCTCTGGGACAGAGATACACAGTGCAGGTCTCTC
Source organism: Ascaphus truei (assembly GCF_040206685.1). Lineage (NCBI taxonomy): Eukaryota > Metazoa > Chordata > Amphibia > Anura > Ascaphidae > Ascaphus > Ascaphus truei. The sequence continues at coordinate 96,103 of NW_027457235.1, read as the reverse complement.
GGACAGAGGTACACAGTGCAGGTCTCCTCTGGGACAGAGATACACAGTGCAGATCTCCTCTGGGACAGAGATACACAGTGCAGGTCTCCTCTGGGACAGAGATACACAGTGCAGGTCTCCTCTGGGACAGAGATACACAGTGCAGGTCTCCTCTGGGACAGAGATACACAGTGCAGTTCTCCTCTGGGACAGAGATACACAGTTCAGGTCTCCTCTGGGACAGAGATACACAGTGCAGGTCTCCTCTGGGACAGAGATACACAGTGCAGATCTCCTCTGGGACAGAGATACACAGTGCAGATCTCCTCTGGGACAGAGATACACAGTGCAGGTCTCCTCTGGGACAGAGATACACAGTGCAGGTCTCCTCTCGGACAGAGATACACAGTGCAGGTCTCCTCTGGGACAGAGATACACAGTGCAGGTCTCCTCTGGGACAGAGACACACAGTGCAGGTCTCCTCTGGGACAGAGATACAGAGTGCAGGTCTCCTCTCAGACAGAGATACACAGGGCAGGTCTCCTCTGGGACAGAGATACACAGTGCAGGTCTCCTCTGGGACAGAGATACACAGTGCAGGTCTCCTCTGGGACAGAGATACAAAGTGCAGGTCTCCTCTGGGACAGAGATACACAGGGCAGGTCTCCTCTGGGAAAGAGATACACAGTGCTGGTCTCCTCTGGGACAGAGACACACAGTACAGGTCTCCTCTGGGACAGAGATACACAGTGCAGGTCTCCTCTGGGACAGAGATACACAGTGCAGGTCTCTCGGACAGAGGTACACAGTGCAGGTCTCCTCTGGGACAGAGATACACAGTGCAGATCTCCTCTGGGACAGAGATACACAGTGCAGGTCTCCTCTGGGACAGAGATACACAGTGCAGGTCTCCTCTGGGACAGAGATACACAGTGCAGGTCTCCTCTGGGACAGAGATACACAGTGCAGTTCTCCTCTGGGACAGAGATACACAGTTCAGGTCTCCTCTGGGACAGAGATACACAGTGCAGGTCTCCTCTGGGACAGAGATACACAGTGCAGGTCTCTTCTGGGACAGAGATACACAGTGCAGGTCTCCTGTGGGACAGAGATACACAGTGCAGGTCTCCTCTGGGACAGAGATACAAAGTGCAGGTTAATGAGAGGACAGATAACCCTGGGGCAATGAGAGGACAGATAACCCCGGGGCAATGAGAGGACAGATAACCCCAGGGCAATGAGAGGACCTATAACCCCGGGGCAATGAGAGGCCCAATAAACCCGGGGCAATAAGAGGACCTATAACCCCGGGGCAATGAGAGGTCAGAAAACCCCGGGGCAATGAGAGGCCCAATAAACCCGGGGCAATAAGAGGACCTATAACCCCGGGGCAATGAGAGGTCAGAAAACCCCGGGGCAATGAGAGGACAGATAACCCCGGGGCAATGAGTTACCTAAGGCTGTGCTTATAGTCACGGCGACGGGACTATAATGTATTGTATCTGCCGCTTGCACTTCTTGTAGGAGCGACATGGCGGCACGATGGCTTGGTCGCGATCGCTGGAAGTCAGTTCTATTTGATTTTTTTCAGCGACCGCAGCGTGACGTCAGCGTCGCCGGGACTATAAGCGCGGCCTCAATAGTGGATAGCAGCACCACAATTTGTCCATGTGAGGCGGATACTAGGAGAGCAGCGCATGGCGCCTGAGATATTATAAACCAACAACTGCTCGGCAGAGAACAGTGGGGCTGAGAATCCTGAAGTAACACCGGGAGTCGGGTAAGGAAAGGACTCACCAAATCGTGTGCTTATTTAGGGTAAGAAAGGACTCACCAAATCGTGTGCTTATTTAGGGTAAGAAAGGACCTCACCAAATCGTGTGCTTATTTAGGGTAAGAAAGGACCTCACCAAATCGTGTGCTTATTAGGGTAAGAAAGAACCTCACCAAATCGTGTGCTTATTTAGGGTAAGAAAGGACCTCACCAAATCGTGAGCTTATTTAGGGTAAGAAAGGACTCACCAAATCGTGTGCTTATTTAGGGTAAGAAAGGACCTCACCAAATCGTGTGCTTATTTAGGGTAAGAAAGGACTCACCAAATCGTGTGCTTATTTAGGGTAAGAAAGGACCTCACCAAATTGTGTGCTTATTTAGGGTAAGAAAGGACTCACCAAATCGTGTGCTTATTAGGGTAAGAAAGGACTCACCAAATCGTGTGCTTATTTAGGGTAAGAAAGGACCTCACCAAATTGTGTGCTTATTAGGGTAAGAAAGGACTCACCAAATCGTGTGCTTATTTAGGGTAAGAAAGGACTCACCAAATCGTGTGCTTATTTAGGGTAAGAAAGGACCTCACCAAATCGTGTGCTTATTTAGGGTAAGAAAGGACCTCACCAAATCGTGTGCTTATTTAGGGTAAGAAAGGACCTCACCAAATCGTGTGCTTATTTAGGGTAAGGAAGGACTCAACAAATCGTGTGCTTATTTAGGATAAGAAAGGACCTCACCAAATCGTGTGCTTATTTAGGGTAAGAAAGGACCTCACCAAATCGTGTGCTTATTTAGGGTAAGAAAGGACCTCACCAAATCGTGTGCTTATTTAGGGTAAGAAAGGACTCACCAAATCGTGTGCTTATTTAGGGTAAGAAAGGACCTCACCAAATCGTGTGCTTATTAGGGTAAGAAAGGACTCACCAAATCGTGTGCTTATTTAGGGTAAGAAAGGACTCACCAAATCGTGTGCTTATTTAGCGTAAGAAAGGACTCACCAAATCGTGTGCTTATTTAGGGTAAGAAAGGACTCACCAAATCGTGTGCTTATTTAGGGTAAGAAAGGACCTCACCAAATTGTGTGCTTATTTAGGGTAAGAAAGGACTCACCAAATCGTGTGCTTATTAGGGTAAGAAAGGACTCACCAAATCGTGTGCTTATTTAGGGTAAGAAAGGACTCACCAAATCGTGTGCTTATTTAGGGTAAGAAAGGACCTCACCAAATTGTGTGCTTATTAGGGTAAGAAAGGACTCACCAAATCGTGTGCTTATTTAGGGTAAGAAAGGACTCACCAAATCGTGTGCTTATTTAGGGTAAGAAAGGACCTCACCAAATCGTGTGCTTATTTAGGGTAAGAAAGGACCTCACCAAATCGTGTGCTTATTTAGGGTAAGAAAGGACCTCACCAAATCGTGTGCTTATTTAGGGTAAGGAAGGACTCACCAAATCGTGTGCTTATTTAGGGTAAGAAAGGACCTCACCAAATCGTGTGCTTATTTAGGGTAAGAAAGGACCTCACCAAATCGTGTGCTTATTTAGGGTAAGAAAGGACCTCACCAAATCGTGTGCTTATTTAGGGTAAGAAAGGACTCACCAAATCGTGTGCTTATTTAGGGTAAGAAAGGACCTCACCAAATCGTGTGCTTATTAGGGTAAGAAAGGACTCACCAAATCGTGTGCTTATTTAGGGTAAGAAAGGACTCACCAAATCGTGTGCTTATTTAGGGTAAGAAAGGACTCACCAAATCGTGTGCTTATTTAGGGTAAGAAAGGACTCACCAAATCGTGTGCTTATTTAGGGTAAGAAAGGACTCACCAAATCGTGTGCTTATTTAGGGTAAGAAAGGACCTCACCAAATCGTGTGCTTATTAGGGTAAGAAAGGACTCACCAAATCGTGTGCTTATTTAGGGTAAGAAAGGACTCACCAAATCGTGTGCTTATTTAGGGTAAGAAAGGACCTCACCAAATCGTGTGCTTATTTAGGGTAAGAAAGGACTCACCAAATCGTGTGCTTATTTAGGGTAAGAAAGGACCTCACCAAATCGTGTGCTTATTTAGGGTAAGAAAGGACCTCACCAAATCGTGTGCTTATTTAGGGTAAGGAAGGACTCACCAAATCGTGTGCTTATTTAGGGTAAGAAAGGACCTCACCAAATCGTGTGCTTATTTAGGGTAAGAAAGGACTCACCAAATTGTGTGCTTATTTAGGGTAAGAAAGGACTCACCAAATCGTGTGCTTATTTAGGGTAAGAAAGGACCTCACCAAATCGTGTGCTTATTTAGGGTAAGAAAGGACCTCACCAAATCGTGTGCTTATTTAGGGTAAGGAAGGACTCACCAAATCATGTGCTTATTTAGGGTAAGAAAGGACCTCACCAAATCGTGTGCTTATTTAGGGTAAGAAAGGACTCACCAAATTGTGTGCTTATTTAGGGTAAGAAAGGACTCACCAAATCGTGTGCTTATTTAGGGTAAGGAAGGACTCACCAAATCGTGTGCTTATTTAGGGTAAGAAAAGACTCACCAAATCGTGTGCTTATTTAGGGTAAGAAAGGACCTTGGTAACATAGGTTGTACTTGCCTAGGCAAGAGAAAGGACCCCTTTAGAACAAGCACTCGTAAGGTGATGAAAGGGTATGAAATTAAATAAACCTTTATTGTAAAAAGTGATGGCAGGTGCCTATAGAAAGACCATTCAGCAAAGTCGCGCTCCTCCGATACACACCTGAAGATCTGAAATTCTTTGTCTGCCACTCCCCCCCTCCCTCCCTCCCTCCCCTCCCTCACTCCCTCCCATCCCTCCCCCTTCCCTTCTATATCCTTGTCTAAGGTGTGGTTCGTCTGTAAGTCTCCCCAGTACGTCAGTTAGGATTACCCACAACAAACGAGTTGACATGGGTACCTTTATATACGACATTGGGTTGGTAGATACTGTCATGATTGTACCATGCACTCAATAAAACCATTATTGGTTGGAAAAAAAATGCACACAAGAACCAAATGTTTTGACACCTATGAGCTGGGTCACTTGCCTATGCAAGCTTCAAAGCTAGCCTGCTAGGCCCACAGCTGTATGTCTCTCTGGAAGTTACATATCAAAAGACCCAGAGTCAGGGGGTGGGAATTGGCCAGATGGATTCTAAATAGGAAATCCTGGTGACCATTTGTGCTAGCTCACATCCCGAGTTCCCTCTTCCAGCCTGAGAGGGGCCTGGTAAAGAGGGGAGTGCACCTATGCTAAGTAGCCAAGGTGGCGTTGTCGCACATGCTCTGTGTGAACAGGAAATCCCTAGTGCCCACTCTCCAAACTGTGGGCAAGTAGGTGATTGGGGAATGATTACTTTCCCACGAGGGGGATTGGGTGGTATGTTGGTGATAGGCTTCCAAATCCTATATACATCCCCCCCAGGCTATCCCCATTGTCTTTCGTTTTACCATGTGAGCGGCGTTCCAACACACTTCTCATAGCAGAGAAGAGCAGCAGCACATTCCTGGAACGCAAAGAGTCTTATTACATCGGAACCAAGGACAACACTCTGCGTTAGGACACTGTGATTGCTGGGGGTTATCTGATTAACCCCAATGGACCAGAAAAGACTTTGCACATTCACAGAAGGATTGGGCTGGCAATTTATGCCCTTGCAAAAGGACTACAATTTAAATGACAATCTTCTGGTGCTTTGCACCTTTCTGGACATTATCCCCTGTTCCTAGGCCAGGAAGTGTAGTTATTTAGTGTATTCTGCAGTTGTCGTGTGTTTGCCCATCAAGGGAATAAATCTCAGTTTATTTTGCTCAACATGTTCTGCTCAATTGGGATCCACAAAATATAAATGTGTTAATAAGTGCGTCCATCGTGACAATGGGAATGAGGCAAGCTCGGTAAGGAGATGCTGGGGACGGGTGAGTTTGCTGGCAGGTTGGTTATGAGAATATGCTGGGTAAGAGTATATTGGACATTTACATGAATAAACAGGAAATATTGGGTGAAATGGGTCTGCCATCTTAGCGGTGGTGGAGTGAAGGGTACCACTTTTTTCAATTTGGCAATGAGATTGGGAATAGTCCACTTGCAAATGGATAGTCGAAGACTAAGAGATGGGGTCATGTGACTATGAGACCGGGGAGAAGGACCTGCTTCTGGGTCACAAGGAAGAGACAACTGGCTATGGGATCTGGCATGAGAGCACTAATGAAATCCAGTTAGGGTAGAAAAACTGCAGGTAACTGCAGACAAAACAGATCCCACTCCCAGATCCTGGAGGATGGGAATGAGAGACTGCAGGTGACAGCGGGAGAGATAACAGATCCCACCCCCAGGTCCTGGAGGATGGGAATGAGAGACTGCAGGTGACAGCGGGAGAGATAACAGATCCCACCCCCAGGTCTGGGAGGATGGGAATGAGAGACTGCGGGTGACAGCGGGAGAGATAACAGATCCCACCCCCAGGTCCTGGAGGATGGGAATGAGAGACTGCAGGTGACAGCGGGAGAGATAACAGATCCCACCCCCAGGTCCTGGAGGATGGGAATGAGAGACTGCAGGTGACAGCAGGAGAGATAACAGATCCCAATCCCAGGTCCGGGAGGATGGGAATGAGAGACTGCAGGTGACAGCGGGAGAGATAACAGATCCCACCCCCAGGTCCTGGAGGATGGGAATGAGAGACTGCAGGTGACTGCGGGAGAGATAACAGATCCCATCCCCAGGTCCGGGAGGATGGGAATGAGAGACTGCGGGTGACAGCGGGAGAGATAACAGATCCCACCCCCAGGTCTGGGAGGATGGGAATGAGAGACTGCGGGTGACAGCGGGAGAGATAACAGATCCCATCCCCAGGTCCGGGAGGATGGGAATGAGAGACTGCAGGTGACTGCGGGAGAGATAACAGATCCCACCCCCAGGTCCTGGAGGATGGGAATGAGAGACTGCAGGTGACAGCGGGAGAGATAACAGATCCCACCCCCAGGTCCTGGAGGATGGGAATGAGAGACTGCAGGTGACAGCGGGAGAGATAACAGATCCCATCCCCAGGTCCTGGAGGATGGGAATGAGAGACTGCAGGTGACAGCGGGAGAGATAACAGATCCCACCCCCAGGTCCTGGAGGATGGGAATGAGAGACTGCAGGTGACAGCGGGAGAGATAACAGATCCCATCCCCAGGTCCTGGAGGATGGGAATGAGAGACTGCAGGTGACAGCGGGAGAGATAACAGATCCCACCCCAGGTCCTGGAGGATGGGAATGAGAGACTGCAGGTGACAGCGGGAGAGATAACAGATCCCACCCCCAGGTCCTGGAGGATGGGAATGAGAGACTGCAGGTGACAGCGGGAGAGATAACAGATCCCACCCCCAGGTCCTGGAGGATGGGAATGAGAGACTGCAGGTGACAGCGGGAGAGATAACAGATCCCACCCCCAGGTCCTGGAGGATGGGAATGAGAGACTGCAGGTGTCAGCGGGAGAGATAACAGATCCCACCCCCAGGTCCTGGAGGATGGGAATGAGAGACTGCAGGTGTCAGCGGGAGAGATAACAGATCCCACCCCCAGGTCCTGGAGGATGGGAATGAGAGACAGCAGGTGACAGCGGGAGAGATAACAGATCCCAATCCCAGGTCCGGGAGGATGGGAATGAGAGACTGCAGGTGACAGCGGGAGAGATAACAGATCCCACCCCCAGGTCCTGGAGGATGGGAATGAGAGACTGCAGGTGACAGCGGGAGAGATAACAGATCCCAATCCCAGGTCCGGGAGGATGGGAATGAGAGACTGTAGGTGACAGCGGGAGAGATAACAGATCCCACCCCCAGGTCCTGGAGGATGGGAATGAGAGACAGCAGGTGACAGCGGGAGAGATAACAGATCCCAATCCCAGGTCCGGGAGGATGGGAATGAGAGACTGCAGGTGACAGCGGGAGAGATAACAAATCCCACCCCCAGGTCCTGGAGGATGGGAATGAGAGACTGCAGGTGACAGCGGGAGAGATAAGAGATCCCACCCCCAGGTCCTGGAGGATGGGAATGAGAGACTGCAGGTGACAGCAGGAGAGATAACAGATCCCACCCCCAGGTCCTGGAGGATGGGAATGAGAGACTGCAGGTGACAGCGGGAGAGATAACAGATCCCATCCCCAGGTCCTGGAGGATGGGAATGAGAGACTGCGGGTGACAGCGGGAGAGATAACAGATCCCATCCCCAGGTCCTGGAGGATGGGAATGAGAGACTGCAGGTGACAGCGGGAGAGATAACAGATCCCACCCCCAGGTCCTGGAGGATGGGAATGAGAGACTGCAGGTGACTGCGGGAGAGATAAGAGATCCCACCCCCAGGTCCTGGAGGATGGGAATGAGAGACTGCAGGTACAGCGGGAGAGATAACAGATCCCACCCCCAGGTCCTGGAGGATGGGAATGAGAGACTGCAGGTGACAGCGGGAGAGATAACAGATCCCACTCCCAGGTCCTGGAGGATGGGAATGAGAGACTGCAGGTGACTGCGGGAGAGATAACAGATCCCACCCCCAGGTCCTGGAGGATGGGAATGAGAGACTGCAGGTGACAGCGGGAGAGATAACAGATCCCACTCCCAGGTCCTGGAGGATGGGAATGAGAGACTGCAGGTGACTGCGGGAGAGATAACAGATCCCACCCCCAAGTCCTGGAGGATGGGAATGAGAGACTGCAGGTGTCAGCGGGAGAGATAACAGATCCCACCCCCAGGTCCTGGAGGATGGGAATGAGAGACTGCAGGTGACTGCGGGAGAGATAACAGATCCCACCCCCAGGTCCTGGAGGATGGGAATGAGAGACTGCAGGTGACTGCGGGAGAGATAACAGATCCCACCCCCAGGTCCTGGAGGATGGGAATGAGAGACTGCAGGTGACAGCGGGAGAGATAACAGATCCCACCCCCAGGTCCGGGAGGATGGGAATGAGAAACTGTTGACCCTGTCGCTGCATCTCTTGCAGTATTTCTGCATGGGGGTGTTGTTTCTTTTCCTGGGGGGGGGGGGGGGAGTTTAGGGGGGCGTGGAAGAGGGATGGTTTGAGAGGTGGGGGTGAAACAAAGTTAAAGCTTGAAGAAGCAGCAGCAAGGCAGACAAGGGGTGCTGAGCTCAGCTAGTCAGATGAGCGCAGGTAAACCGAGTGCAGGCCAACCGAGTGCAGGTAATCAGAGTGCAGCTAAACCGAGTGCAGGCAAACCGAGTGCAGGTAATCGGAGTGCAGGTAAACCGATTGCAGGTAATCAGAGTGCAGGCAAACCGAGTGCAGGTAATCGGAGTGCAGGTAAACCGAGTGCAGGTAATTGGAGTGCAGGTAAACCAAGTGCAGGTAATCGGAATGCAGGCAAACCGAGCGCAGGTAAACCGAGCACAGGTAATCTGAGTGCAGGTAAACCGAGCGCAGGTAAACCGAGTGCAGGTTATCGGAGTGCAGGTAATCGGAGTGCAGGTAAACCAAGTGCAGGTAATCGGAGTGCAGGCAAACCGAGCGCAGGTAAACCGAGCGCAGGTAATCTGAGTGCAGGTAAACCGAGCGCAGGTAAACTGAGTGCAGGTAAACTGAGCGCAGGTAATCTGAGTGCAGGTAAACCGAGCGCAGGTAATCTGAGCACAGGTAAACCAAGCGCAGGTAATCTGAGCGCAGGTAATCTGAGCGCAGGTAATCTGAGTGCAGGTAATCTGAGTGCAGGTAATCTGAGTGCAGGTAATCTGAGTGCAGGTAATCTGAGTGCAGGTAAACCGAGTGCAGGTAAACCGAGTGCAGGTAAACCGAGTGCAGGTAAACCGAGTGCAGGTAAACCGAGTGCAGGTAAACCGAGAGCAGGTAAACCGAGTGCAGGTAAACCGAGTGCAGGTAAACCGAGTGCAGGTAAACCGAGTGCAGGTAAACCGAGTGCAGGTAAGCCGAGCGCAGGTATGCCGAGTGCAGGTAAACTGAGAGCAGGTAATCTGAGCGCAGGTAATATGAGTGCAGGTAAACCGAGCACAGGTAAACTGGGCGCAGGTAAACAGCGCAGGTAAACTGAGCGCAGGTAAACCGAGTGCAGGTAAACCGAGTGCAGGTAAACCGAGTGCAGGTAATCTGAGTGCAAGTAAACTGAGTGCAGGTAAGCCGAGTGCAGGTAAAGCAAGTGCAGGTAATCGGAGTGCAGGCAAACCGAGCGCAGGTAAACTGAGCGCAGGTAATCTGAGCGCAGGTAATATGAGCGCAGGTAATATGAGCGCAGGTAATATGAGCGCAGGTAATCTGAGCGCAGGTAATCTGAGCGCAGGTAATCTGAGCGCAGGTAATCTGAGCGCAGGTAATCTGAGCGCAGGTAATATGAGTGCAGGTAATCTGAGTGCAAGTAAGCCGAGTGCAGGTAAAGCAAGTGCAGGTAATCGGAGTGCAGGCAAACCGAGCGCAGGTAAACTGAGCACAGGTAATCTGAGTGCAGGTAATCTGAGCGCAGGTAATATGAGCGCAGGTAATATGAGCGCAGGTAATCTGAGCGCAGGTAATATGAGCACAGGTAATATGAGCACAGGTAATCTGAGCGCAGGTAATATGAGCGCAGGTAATCTGAGCGCAGGTAATCTGAGCGCAGGTAATATGAGCGCAGGTAATATGAGCGCAGGTAATCTGAGCGCAGGTAATATGAGCGCAGGTAATATGAGTGCAGGTAATCTGAGTGCAAGTAAACTGAGTGCAGGTAAGCCGAGTGCAGGTAAAGCAAGTGCAGGTAATCGGAGTGCAGGCAAACCGAGCGCAGGTAAACTGAGCACAGGTAATCTGAGCGCAGGTAATCTGAGCGCAGGTAATATGAGCGCAGGTAATATGAGCGCAGGTAATCTGAGCGCAGGTAATCTGAGCGCAGGTAATCTGAGCGCAGGTAATATGAGCGCAGGTAATCTGAGCGCAGGTAATCTGAGCGCAGGTAATCTGAGCGCAGGTAATCTGAGCGCAGGTAATATGAGCGCAGGTAATCTGAGCGCAGGTAATATGAGCGCAGGTAGTATGAGCGCAGGTAATATGAGCCCAGGTAATCTGAGCGCAGGTATATGAGCGCAGGTAGTATGAGCGCAGGTAGTATGAGCGCAGGTAATATGAGTGCAGGTAATATGAGCGCAGGTAGTATGAGCGCAGGTACAGTAATATGAGCGCAGGTAATCTGAGCGCAGGTAATATGAGCGCAGGTAATATGAGCGCAGGTAATCTGAGCGCAGGTAATATGAGCGCAGGTAATCTGAGCGCAGGTAATATGAGCGCAGGTAGTATGAGCGCAGGTAATATGAGCGCAGGTAGTATGAGCGCAGGTAATATGAGCGCAGGTAATCTGAGCGCAGGTAAACTCTGATGGGCATTTTCTGGCAACACTCACTGTCAATGAACGAATGGAGGTTCAGGGGCAGGATCCTACTTAAAACAATTAGGGGCGGGATACATGACCCCCCCCCCCCCCCCACAAATACAGGTTTTTACCCTTACAGTTATCTGCCTGTGTTCAAATGTGGGGTCTAAATATGTAATAATATTACAGAAAAGGCAGGATATGCTCCGCATACTCACAGTGTCTCTCTCTGGTACACTCTCACGGGAAAGTGTCTCCCACTGCCTCTCTCTGTATTAGAGCGCTTGTGAGTGCACCTTATCAGAGAGAGCGCCTGTTTATAGCTATATGTGACTGCTGTCCCGCCTTCTCTCCCCATAATCACACACAGGGGGTTTCCACTCATTTCCTGCAGTGAGTCAGTGTAAATCTGCGGTCCCGTCTGATTATAATATTATTACTGAGATAAGAGGAGCCGGGAGAAGGATTTACTGGATGCATGGACCCACGTGTCCAAAGAGCTTACAATCTAAATGGTATGGACAAAGCCCTGTGTCACATGCACCACACAATGACACACATGCACCACACAATGACACACAGGCTCCTTGTATGAGTAAAGTATTTCTGTGTGACAGATACGTGCGAATATGTGAGGTACAGTATAGAGTGTGTGAGTACATGTGAGTATGAGTATATGAGGTATAGTGAGTGAGTGCGTACATGTGAGTATATGAGGTATAGTGAGTGTGTGCTTACATGTGAGTATGTGAGGTATAGTGAGTGTGTGCGTACATGTGAGTGTGTGTGTGCGTACATGTAAGTATGTGAGGCATAGTGAGTGTGTGCGTTCATGTAAGTATGTGAGGCATAGTGAGTGTGTGTGTACATGTGAGTATATGAGGTATAGTGAGTGTGTGCGTACATGTGAGTATGAGGTAGAGTGAGTGTGTGCATACATGTGAGTATGTGAGGTATAGTGAGTGTGTGCGTACATGTGAGTGTGTGTGTGCGTACATGTAAGTATGTGAGGCATAGTGAGTGTGTGCGTACATGTGAGTGTGTGAGGTATAGTGAGTGTGTGCGTACATGTGAGTATGTGAGGTATAGTGAGTGTGTGCGTACATGTGAGTGTGTGTGTGCGTACATGTAAGTATGTGAGGCACAGTGAGTGTGTGCGTACATGTGAGTATATGAGGTACAGGAGGTTGGTTTGTGCTATTTCTGCAAAGAGAGGAGACTGGGTTATTAAGCAATAAACACAACCTATGAACACACACCATGCGGAGTGATAGCAATGTACTGTGTGGGGAGGGGGGAGGGAAAGCTCGGGGCAGATATTGAGTGGGAAGGGGAGAGATATAGCTTGTGCCTTTGTAATACTCTGTCTCTCTGTCTCTCTCCGTCTCTCTGTCTCTCTCCGTCTCTCTGTCTCTCTCCGTCTCTCTGTCTCTCTCCGTCTCTCTGTCTCTCTCCGTCTCTCTGTCTCTCTCTGTCTCTCTGTCTCTCTGTCTCTCTCCGTCTCTCACTCTCTCCGTCTCTCACTCTCTCCGTCTCTCACTCTCTCCGTCTCTCTCCATCTCTCTCTCTCTCTCTCCGTCTCTCTCTCTCCGTCTCTCACTCTCTCCGTCTCTCACTCTCTCCGTCTCTCCGTCTCTCTCCGTCTCTCACTCTCTCCGTCTCTCTCACTCTCTCCGTCTATCTCCGTCTCTCTCTCAGTCTCTCTCCGTCTCTCTCTCTCTCCGTCTCTCTCTCTCTCCGTCTCTCTCCGTCTCTCTCTCTCTCCGTCTCTCTCCGTCTCTCTCTCTCTCTCTCTCTCTCTCCGTCTCTCACTCTCTCCGTCTCTCACTCTCTCCGTCTCTCCGTCTCTCACTCTCTCCGTCTCTCAGTCTCTCCGTCTCTCACTCTCTCCGTCTCTCACTCTCTCCGTCTCTCACTCTCTCCGTCTCTCAGTCTCTCCGTCTCTCACTCTCTCCGTCTCTCACTCTCTCCGTCTCTCAGTCTCTCCCTCTCTCCGTCTCTCACTCTCTCCGTCTCTCACTCTCTCCGTCTCTCACTCTCTCCGTCTCTCACTCTCTCCGTCTCTCAGTCTCTCCCTCTCTCCGTCTCTCACTCTCTCCGTCTCTCACTCTCTCCGTCTCTCACTCTCTCCGTCTCTCACTCTCTCCGTCTCATGGTATTCAGAAGCTCCGAAGACCTGAGATAGCAAAATGACCAAAACTGGCGAGTAGCCGGCGGCGTGATTCGCCTCTCACCCGGCGGCCTGCAGCGATCTGGCCTGCGCATGTCTCGCCAGCGAACGCAAGATTTTAATAAAAATGTTAATACTAGTGTATGTGAGCAGGGGTCTCTGGAGCAGAACCGCGTTAATTTCAGGTCAGGGGACCCCCTGCTTCCCGAGATACAGGCCCCGTTATCTCCCATGCATTTAAATGTCTCGCATCACGTGACCGTGGGAATAAAATGCCCATAATGGGGCCTGTATCTCGGGAAGAAGGGGGTCTCCGAACCTCAAATCAATCCGGTTCTGCTCCGGAGACCCCCTGCTCACATACACTAGTATTACATTTTTTATTAAAACAGCTTCATTAACTTAGCGGCTAGCCGCGAAGGCAATGAAGGGGTTAAACCTCAATAGCCTGTTTCTTGGGGAAGAGGGGGTGGATTTAGGTGGTAGTAGTCCCAGGGTGGGTGGTTAGGCCTGCCTGGAAGGTTGCGGGAGGAGTTAACCCCTTCACTACCATAGCGGTGGGAACCGCTATGGTAATGAAGGGGTTAACCAGCCCTGCTACACCCCGGTAGGCCTAAACACCCACCGTTGGGACTACTAACCCCCTTCACCCAATCCCTCTACCCCAAGAAACAAAAACAGAACAACCCTACTATCCACCTCTTCTAACTCCAACCCCCCTCCCCCCTCACCCCCCAACTCATACAGTACGGTAATGGGCAAAATTACTATTATCCACATATGGATAATAGCTCATTTGCCCATTCTAAAATCAAACATTATCCAGCCAGCATAAATAAATACAACTTCTACTTACCCCAGCCATGATGAAGGGCGTCCTCATCACCATCCTCCAGGTCCATGTCCTCCGTTGGCAGCAAGAGTACAAGAAAAAATACAATCTAATGGCCCCTAACCCCTTAATCACCTTAGTGGTTAATAACCGCTATAGTAATTAAGGGGTTAACCACCCTCCCCTGCTATCCGAAAAATACACAACAATTAAAGAAATACACAAGCACCAATACGCCACAACAATAAAAGAACTACAAAGCCTCAACTACACATGAATAAAATTATTCTAGCACCAAAACCAGAAAAGAATAAAAATGATGTTATACCAAAATACTAGAATACAATGAAAGCCGCAGTTCCAGCAATATCCTACGTGTGTGTTTAATAAATCAGTTCTGTACTGTGAGAACATACTTGTAGCATTGTAAAAATTAAAAAAAAGACATTTTTAATGTTTCTAATGTAGGAGCATTCCCAAAGTCACACCCCCTTCCCCTTCTGACAGGCGCTGGCTCTGAGCCCCGCCCTCTCTCTGGCAGTGAACCAATTGTATCTAGTAACTGCCCAGTCAATCATATTCCAAGACTACATTGCCCAGAATGCTGTGCAAGAACTGGATTACATAGCCCCGAGCAAGCGATCGATAACAGGAGAACGGATCGATGTGCAGCTTAGCTAATCACTTTTCAGTGTGCAGATTGTATTGATGCACATATTGATCTGCAGCTTAGCTAATCACGTGTCAGTGCGCAGATTGTATTGATGCACATATTGATCTGCAGCTTAGCTAATCACCTGTCAGTGTGCAGATTGTATTGATGCACATATTGATCTGCAGCTTAGCTAATCACTTGTCAGTGTGCAGATTGTATTGATGCACATATTGATCTGCAGCTTCGCTAATCACCTGTCAGTGTGCAGATTGTATTGATGCACATATTGATCTTCAGCTTCGCTAATCACTTGTCAGTGTGCAGATTGTATTGATGCACATATTGATCTGCAGCTTAGCTAATCACCTGTCAGTGTGCAGATTGTATTGATGCACATATTGATCTGCAGCTTAGCTACAGTAATCACGTGTCAGTGTGCAGATTGTATTGATGCACATATTGAATGGGAAAAAAATATATATTTTAAAAAAAAAAGCAGCTTGAACTGCATCTTTAAATACACACTTAACCAACAAAACAATTGAAGAAATACAACCGTTAACCAATCCTAAAATGTGCTAAAAACAAGCCATCCAAATACCAAACAATTTAGTGCAAACAATAAGCAGAAATAGAAAAAATAATCAATTGTAAAAAAGCATTTGCCAAAAAATGCATTGCCTGTCACTGTATTTATCTGTACCCTATAGGGGCACAGATTAATACATTAGCAGTCAATGGGCAATCACAAACATAAAAAATAAACAAATACAATCAAAAAAACTAAAAAAAGACAATTACACACATTCAATATTTATCTTACCTTTAGAAGTCTTCCCCCTCCGAATCCCGGCGTATGAGGAAACTCTCGTCCCGCGACGTCCTCCCCCGCAACCCGCCTCCCTCCTCCTTGAAGAACAGCATTAGGTACAAAATTGTCAAGACGTCATAACACTGTTTCTCTGCTGAAAAGATGAAGAAACCCACAATTAGGAGTTTCGAAACGCGTTGGACAATTTTGGCACAGCAGGGACACCGTAGCAGTAGATACCAGTGGTGACGTCAGCAGAGGAGCCAATCGATGAGACTCTGGCAGCAGCTGACTCCGAGCACGGAAGGCGGATATCCTCGAGGTATTCGTTTAAAGGAACAGGACTATATCCACAGTCCAATCTATTCTCACAGGCTACCCCTTGCCTCAGCGCCACAAAAGGTTTATTATCTCTGTCAAGGGAGAGGGGGTTTGGCCCGGGATTAAAGGGGTTACACCCCATTTGGCCACCCCCTGCTCTCACCTGGGAAGCAAGGGGTTAACTGGACTGTGGTCCAGTAATGTATTTTTACCTTGCTTCAGCATCCTAATGTATATTCCCCTGTAAAAATGTATTGTTTCTGTTCCAGTGTTTGCACCAACACATACACTGGGATTGATGCGTGAGGCTTAAGGGGTTAATGAGCTACAGTTTAGGAAAATACAAATATGTGTGGTGTCTTTTCAGAAATATCTGGGCTTCAACAGGCTTGATTCACGTTGGGTGTGAAAAGTACAGAGGGGGTTTAGTGTACAGTATGTTAATACCTAATTTGCAGGCCAAGGGTATATTGCTGGTAGAGACAGCTTGGACCCAGGTCTGGGGGATTGGGTGTGAAATATAGCACCTGTGACAAATGTTCGCTACACACGAGGCCCAGCTTCAAAGGATTTCTTTACAAGGGGGTATGGGGGCCAGGGATGCGGTTACACAAGGAGATATCAGAATGAGTGACCTTATTAAATATAAGAATATTATGAGATGTCCTCGGCTGAACGTGCTAAAAGCTACATGTGTGTATTCGTGTTACTGATTCGCACATAAGGATTACAGACACATGATGTCTAGCAGGTACTGTACTAAGAAACAGATATTAATATCTCTCTTAATTTTAGTATTACACGGTAATATTTAGTCTTATTGGGAGCGTCGTGCGTGCCGGAATGTATTAATATGTCTCGCGTGCCAGCAAGTACTGCTGAACTGAAGTTATGAAGTTATGAAGTTATTTAGATAGGAAAAGCAGTTTTTAAACGTCCTTGGGTGGGAGGAGTTTTACTCTGTGGAAGACTGTCAACCTCTCCACTGATTTATGAGAGGGGCTGGGTTTAGGTTGTGTTCAATGGGAAATAATTGTATAAGAACCAGGCTCAGCCTATGCTCTATTGTCTTTCGTCTCTTGATGATTATGAAGATTGCTGTATGAACTGCCAGTCTAGATTTGACTGTTTCATCATTCCATCTTAAGTAAGTGTCATATTTTGTTTGTTATTTGTACTATCTTGTTGTGTTCACTTTTTTCAAGGAATAAACTATATTTTATCATATCTAAGCCTCGTTCAGTTCAACCCAGGTATTTTTGGTGTATTATTATAGCCTGTCACAAAGTTACCGTCACAGGCTTTATAGTAAAACTGGTGGCAGCGGTGGGATTGAACTGGACCTGTATTACAGTGTACTGCGGGACTCTGTAATATAGTGGGAACTCGAGAGTAATTGCGAGTTCCTCGGACTAAAGATATTGAACACACAGTGTACAACATATAACACAAGATATGGCACCTCCTCACTGTTCCCCTACTTGTGAGAAGCATTGCTTCCAGAACCAAAGTGCCGGCCATCCGTGTGACTGGAGCCGGGCACCGAGACCGGTGGAGTGCATCAAGCCGGTGCGGGGACCAGCAGCCGGCAAGGCTGAGAGAGAGGCGGCGATCGGTGAGCATGAAACCCGGCCGGCTGAGCAAAGAACCACTGCTGCAGCCGCCGTAACCATCAAACCGCCCGGAGAGCAGGGAATGGACCCAGCTCCGGGACGGCAGAGACTTGTGGAGGGAGCGGGTGGTCTCGGAGACCACGGAAGTCTTGCACTAGGAGAGGTAACGGCCGTCGTGGCGGCCCGTCAATTTTCCCTGAAAGAGCTAGCACTGGTGTGTGCGTTGGGCACGACGTGGTTCCCGGCGAAGTGGACCCAGTTCATGGCGTTGGTGCCGCACCGACCAGCTTACCCACTCCCAGAACCCGGCGCTCGAGCAACTCCGCTCTGGACTCAGTCGCCCCTTGCGGGGGGTCGTCCATCGGCGGCGGAGAAGCTCCGGCAGGCGCCGCGGCACTGCCAACAAACGGGCCACAATAATGCCCGGTGCCCAGACCGTGTGCGGTCGGGCGAAGAAGCCCCTCAGGGCCAGCGCTCACGAGCTGCGGATAAGATGACCCCATTAGCGGCATCCTCCGATGGCTCCCGCCCAGCCGGGGCGACAACCCTTCGCGGGACGTCTCCTGGAGAACCTGGCCGGGCTGCTTCGGTAACAGCGGCGGAGAGCGGCGGCCATCCATCAGATCCCGGCGGAGAACCGGCGGCGGCGGCGGAGAAGAAGCCGCCATTCCGGCATCCGGCCGGCAGCAATTTTATTTGGGGGGAGGGTTGGGGTGTGCGGGAGGTGGGTGTTTCACATTGTTTGGCGGAGTCGGCGTTTCCCAGCGATGACCGGAGCCCCACGATCCACGCCGGCGACCCTGTACCAACGCCGGGGGCTGTTGCGGCAGCTACCCGGGGCTCGCCCATGGCGGCGACGGTGGCGGAAGAGCCGCGATTCCAGCAAAGTGCCGGAGCCATTTCTGAGTGGGGGGAGGGACAGGGTTTGCGGGAGGGGGTTATTTTACCTGGTTGGCATGGAGCCATGTTACTCCACAAGCACCTGGGACCCTTGTCCTGCACCGTTGTACCTGTACCAAACCCGGGCGCTGTTGCGGCAGCGGCCGTTGCTGCCCGGCCCAGATGATGCCGGCGGCGGCCACTCCAGTCCCCCTGCAATCGGGACCAATGAAAGCGGCGGTCTCTGCGGGGACCAGCAAGGTAAGCCAGACCAAGTCGCAGACTGACTCTGACTTATTTTTTCCTACGACTGTACCCTGTTGTTTCACTATAGGGGTGACCGGGGGGTGGCAGGAGATAGGGGTACCAGGGGAGAGGAAGGAAGGGCAGCTTGTATGGCAGCTAGGCTTCCCCATTACCCTGGCGGAGCAGCAAGGGGGCTCTTAGTTAAGAGCCCCACTGTTGCAGCCTTGCTATGGGCTGGAGGTATCAGGGGTTGTGGCAAAGTTAGACCACCCCAGGGTTACCTACCGGCCAGAAGCTAAGGTGGGTGCATCTGCACCAGCAACCCTGAGCTCACCTCCAGTAACGGGGGCACAGCTTCAGGGAGAAGGGCTAGTCCCGTTAGTACCCAGCTCTTGGGTAGGATTGCCTGGGAGAGGGTTGGGTGGGCCAGTTGGTACCGGGGAGGGAAGGCAACAAGTGAGCCATCCAGATTTCCCCATTACCCTGGCAGAGCCTTAGGGGGTCTCTCGGTTTAGAGTCCCACTGTTGATGCCTGGCTGTGGGTTGGAGGTATCAGGGGCAGTGGCAAAGCTAGCCCACCCCCAGACTACCTGCCAGCCAGGAGCCAAGGTAGGTGCTTCTGCACCAGTGCCCCTGGGCTCCTCTCCCGTAATGGGGAGGCAGTGTCAGGGAGATGGCCTCACTCAGGTGTCCCTAGGATCCAGGTTAGGAATAGCTAGGGAGAAGCGGAGTGAGGGAAGGCTGCAGGTAGGTAGCCAGCACCAGGTCTCAGTGGGAGAAGAAGGGCTAGTGGTAGCTGGGGAGGGAAAGCAGCAGGTATGGCAGATAGAGTTTCGCATTACCCTGGCAGAGCCTCAGGGGGTCTCTCAGATCAGCAACCCCCTGTTGCAGCCTGGCTATGGACTTGGGGTATCATGGGTAGTGGCAGACTTGTGCCACCCCAGGGATACCTGCCAGCCAAGAGCTAAGGCAGTTGCATCTGGAGAGATGCCCCTGAGCTCATCCCTGGTAAGGGGGAGATAAGGTCAGGGAGGTAGGTGCACTCAGGTAGTTACAGTGTCTGGGTTAGTATTTCCTAGTGCAGAGCAGAGTGAAGGTGGGCTGCAGGGAGGTAAGCAGCAGGAGTCATCAGCAGGGGCTGATGTGTTGGGCCTAGGGGAGGCTAGGCAGGGAGACACTGTGGAGCAGGGGGATATAGGAGGTCAGTGGGGTGTCAGGCAGCTGGCAGAAGCTAGGGATGGGCTAGGTAGGCAGGAGGTCCCTTGTACTGACTGGCCAGGAGTGACCCCCCTGACAGATTCCCCAGGGTTCCCAGAGGTGGGGGTTTGGGTAGGTAGGCAGCCAGGAGCAGTAGCCAGGGCTAGGGGGGGGTACAGCAGAGGGTTCTGTCCCCAGGGCAGCCAAGGGTAGCTACAGGGAGGAAGGGCAGCACAGTGGAGGGGAGAGGAGTGATGCTGGCCCTAGCAGCAGTGGTGGTAGCAGGTGCTTGTTTCCTGGCCTTCAATTTTGAGAGGGCAGGGGCAAAGCACCTGGGTACCAGGGACCCCAGTACAGGATACTGGGAGATTGCCTTGTCCTAGGGGGCATAGGAGAGTGTAGGAGTCAGCACCCCAGGTGGTTTCTGGATTCCAAAGGTGATGCCACTCGGGGTGGGGACTGCCCTAGAGCCAGGGAGGAGAGGCAAAGATATAGCGGAGCAGCTACAGGTGGGCACAGGGCCAGGGCAGGTAGGGTCCCTACAGGATAGTGACATAGCTCTTTCTCAGACTTGGTTGACAGGAAAGCGACGGTCTGTGCTTGATAGCTGGTCTCCTGCTGGTGCAGAGACATGCCAGTCTCTGGGCAGTATGCAGCCTGGTCTGCAGCGGTGCCCCTTCACAATGGGCTTGGTTCACCAGGCACTGGGTGGGGGGCAGAGGGTGGCAAAGGAGGATGCCCGGCGGCCACGTTAGAGCCCTGCTCAGCAGGATCTGGACTTCACTATCCAATGGGGCCAGGACAATGTACTGGACAATGCCGGAGGACAATTTTGCCAGGCCAACTCCTCAGGACTTATTGAGTGCTTCAAGGATGTCCGTGGTGTCCCAGTGCCAGGGTGGGCAGCTGGGGCACAAGGCACCCATTGAGCAGGGGAGGTGTCAAGGGAGAGGAGGTTTGGCCCGGGATTAAAGGGGTTACACCCCATTTGGCCCCCCCCTACTCTCACCTGGGAAGCAAGGGGTTAACTGGACTGTGGTCCAGTAATGTGTTTTTACCTCGCTTCAACATCCTAATGTATTTTCCCCTGTAAAAATGTATTGTTTCTGTTCCAGTGTTTGCACCAACACATACCCTGGGATTGATGCGGGAGGCTTAAGGGGTTAATGAGCTACAGTTTAGGAAAATACAAATATGTGTGGTGTCTTTTCAGAAATATCTGGGATTCAACAGGCTTGATTCACGTTGGGTGTGAAAAGTTCAGAGGGGGTTTAGTGTACAGTATGTTAATACCTAATTTGCAGGCCACGGGTATATTGCTGGTAGAGACCGCTAGGACCCAGGTCTGGGGGATTGGGTGTGAAATATAGCACCTGTGACAAATGTTCGCTACACACAGGCCCAGCTTCAAAGGATTTCTTGACAAGGGGTTATGGGGGCCAGGGGTGCGGTTACACAAGGAGATATCAGAATGAGTGACCTTATTAAATATACTGTAAGAATATTATGAGATGTCCTCGGCTGAACGTGCTAAAAGCTACATGTGTGTATTCGTGGGACTGATTCACACATAAGGATTACAGACACATGATGTCTAGCAGGTACTAAGAGACAGATATTAATATCTCTCTTAATTTTAGTATTACACGGTAATATTGAGTCTTATTGGGAGCGTTGTGCGTGCCAGAATGTATAATCTCGTGTGCCAGTAAGTATCACTGAACTGAAGTTATGAAGTTATTTAGATAGGAAAAGCCGTTTTTAAATGTCTTTGGGTGGGAGGAGTTTTACTCTGGGGAAGACTGTCAACCTCACCACTGATTTATGAGAGGGGCTGGGTTTAGGTTGTGTTCAATGGGAAATAATTGTATAAGATACAGGCTCAGCCTTTGCTGTATTGTCTTTCGTGTCTTGATGATTATGAAGATTGCTGTATGAACTGCCAGTCTAGATTTGACTGTTTCATCATTCCATCTTAAGTGTCATATTTTGTTTGTTATTTGTACTATCTTGTTGTGTTCACCTTTTTCAAGGAATACATTATATTTTATCATATCTAAGCCTCGTTCAGTTCAACCCAGGTATTTTCGGTGTATTATTATAGCCTGTCACAAAGTTACCGTCACAATCCCTACTTAGGGAAGGGACAATGAAATAACCAGGATTCAGGTTAGCAGTTCATCAGGTATCAGGTATCATTCAGGTAAAATCATGAAGAACAACAGGCATAGAGCTTACAATCGTTTATATGTGATTTGGGCTCTATCCATAACATTGGGATTCAGGTATTGGATGACAATTACCTGGGTCCAATTACCTTTTGCCAGCTAACGTGAGAAGCAATCTGGTACCTGCCCCCAGGTAGCTGGCACATGCGCACAATCCCTCAATCAGGATTCCATTTCCCTAACCCCACTCTAAAGAGTTGGCGTCTACAAGTCTGCAAGATGAGGATCTGGGCCGGGGAATCCTGACTGGAGGTGTGAATTATGGCACTTCATGTGAAAGGATATGTCCTGCTTCATCTCCACCCTGTATACACACAATCTGGGGGGATGAGCCTTTGATCAGTGGTCTTTCTATAGACACACTGTCGCCCCCTGACCATTAACATTCCTTAAGGGCCAGTAACTTTCGCGGGCTTTACTGTAGGCATAAAATATAGTGAACTTACAATATTTTATATACATACAAATATTCAGTTCGGTTGGGCCGAGCGGTCTAAAACTTGCCATGGACAGAACATGAAACACAGACAGAGCTCAGTGCACATCCCATGACACCTATACACGGTACAGTGCCTAAATATATATGTATAGATATCTTTTGAATAAAATGGTCATTTAGTTTAACTCTTTGGCCAAAGTGTTATAAGCCCTTGAGCCCCTACACGGCAGACCACATCTCAAGGGTTGGAGCACATACCAGCAGCAAGGAGGGGGGGAGATAGATTAAACCTCCTGAATAAGCGAGAAATGTCGTGGATTTTCTGCATGAATAGCCTTCACCCATCTGGTTTAAATGTAGACTGGGAATTGGCCCATTTTCTATAGACTATAGACTAGTACTATGGCATAACCACCTTCAATTAGGTTTTTGTCAATTCAGCTCAAGCTATCTATCAGTCCCTAAGAGTAATGCTATTGCAGCATTGTGTCTGTCTTGAACCTGTCTGGTCAAATATATATGATATAAATGACTGGTTTTGGCAAAATACACTGTCTAAATATAGATGATGAGAATAATATCTGTTAGATATTTACAGACTTATTATTTTTATAGTAATTGGCACAAAATGAGGAACAACTCAGACATAGCCAATAGTCATACATATTCTGTTCCGTCTACTGTTTGCTATTAGCATCATCATATACAAAATAATTCATAACAATTTTCCTTTTTCCTTCCTAGTCCTTTCAGTAGTAGATATAGATTCATCTTTAGTTATTAGTAGTACACATAGTATAGATGGTTAGATTTATTATTATTTTGCTTTTGTTTTATTTAGTACGTTATGGTGACCCTATAATGTATTTTTTATAAGATTTCTTTCTTTGTGTGATTCTATGTGTAAGTGCTTGTCTTATTTGTATTTTTGTATGTATGTATATATCTATACACATGTTTGAATAAAATTAGGAGTATCCTTTCAAGGATGTTTATTATTTGTATCACTTGGGTTTTCTCTGTGTTAGAGGTAGCCTTTTGAAATGTATCCTTCGTAAGTCTTCTATTTGTTAACTTGCATCCTCCATGTATCATCTGTTATTATAGTAGCCAGTCCCCGT
>NW_027457235.1:0-67500 GCF_040206685.1 Ascaphus truei | reverse complement strand
GTTGTGCCGTGTGCCACCCGTTCAGTGGAGGGCGGAATGGTGCCATGTGGGGCAAACGCGAGCGTGTGGGTGGTACGGCGCCGCTGCCAGACGCTTCTGCGCATGTGTGGCGTCCGTCAGCGGCGCCATCACAACTGCGCATGCGCGGCATGGCAGCGGGCGGGGAACAGCGGCCGTGAGCTTGCCGGCACTGCGGGAAGACCTGCAAGAGCACCAGGTCAGTGTGCTGCTGGGCCTGCACCCGCCGGGGGCAGATAGTGGCTGCGCGCCACCCCCTCCCCACTCCTCCCGCGGTGATTGGAGTCAGTGGCGCCATGGCAACTGCGCATGCGCGGCACGGAAGCGGGCAGCGGGCGGGGAACGTTAGGAGCGGTGCCGGCGGCTATCGCCTCCGCCGCATATGTCAGCGGGCGTGTGGGGGGTGCGACGGCCATAAGGAGCGGCGCCGGCTTCGCGATGTCAGTGTTGGGGTCGGGCTGAGCCAGAACACAGCCCGGCCTCAACTGCCAGCACTGACGTCACATCCGTTTCATTTCTGTCTCCACAATCCATTTTTGCCCCAGTTCGAATGAGACGCCACTAAGGAAGTTTCACTTCAATAAATCTGTCAAAATTAGTTGCATAGTTCTAAGTCTGATTGGAGCTCTTATTAACCTGTACATTACCAGGAAAAGCACTCTGTATTAGATTTGTCGCAATCAAACTGTAAGCAAGTTCCCCTGAGAGTGGGAAATGCAATGGAGTGAGCTTTTAACCATTTAAAAGTGGGAGGGGGTGACCCCAGATGAAGTCTTCTTGACGAAACATGTTGGGCCTTTTGATCCTTTGTGGCCACCGTATCAACCCTCTAAGGAATCCTGATTGGGAGACACCAACTGGGGAGACTACAGCCTGGTCCTGCTTCTGCATGAGGAGCAGCGGAGCAGCTGATTGAGGAGCAGTCACCACGGGAGGAGGGTTGAAGTGCGCCCAAAGTCACTTCTTGCTCATACACCAGCAGGGAGAGTGTGAGTGTGTTACCATTCCCCTCTGTGTTGTTTGTCTTCATGAGTAAATGTTAACACACTATACCCTCTGCATTTGTGTTCTTGTCTTCGTATGAGTTCAACCAGGAGTCCGCAGACCTGAGGATTTCACTATATGGAGCAGCAGTATTTTGTGTATTTCAGTGGGTTTATTTGCACATTTAGTAAAGAACAAGAGAGTGGGACGTCGCTCAAACCAAAATATCCAAAAATAATATAAAGAAAGGCCTGGTGCACAGGAGAAAAAAAATTATAATAAGAGAAGGTGACAGAAGTCACTAAAGTCCCCTATTAGTTGCACTCACGGCGACGACAAATAACATAACTATAAGATATAAATATCCTCAGTATGGATTCAAGGTCCCGGATGAAAATAAGCTAATAACTAAAGGATATAATATCCACAGATAGACAAAAGTTAGCTCCTCCCCTTGATAAAGTGTGAAGCATCACACGAAATGCGCGTCGGGGTATGACGTAACTTGTGGGCGTCTGAGAGCGGGAACACTCGTGGAGCGGAGCAGCATCTGTTGGGGTTCCTCTTGGTCGGGGAATATACACTTGGGCCAGAAGCACGGTTTTATTACCTTTCTTTGCCTTTACAATCGTGGGTACTCAAGGAGTTTTTTTTGATTGAGGATTATACTCATATGTACTACTCCTTAGGTGCATCATTCTATACACATATAGCTGCATCTTGTGTTATGATGACCCCATACCCAGTTACTTAGGCTCCATACAGTGGAAGTGTTATTTCCCTGACCTACCCACAGAGTTTGTAGCAACACTAGGGATACCATTAGTTTATGTATTATACCTACTACTATTGATTTGGTATTCCTCACTATATTGGCTGCTACCCCCCTCCCACCCGCTCCCCAACAGGGTTTTTTTTACATCACCATTGTTTTATTTTAAACAATTTTTTGTGTCACTTGATTTTCGGTGTTATATATGATGTATTAAAGTTTTTTTATTTTAAGTATTTTAATAGTGGATGCCACTGCTATACCTTAGGCCATTAGACCTCCTGTGGATACACGGTCCTTAGGGATTATGGTAATTTGTCTTAGACATTTGTCTATCTGTGGATATTATATCCTTTAGCTATTAGCTTATTTTCATCCGGGACCTTGTGTCCAAACTGAGGATATTTATCTACTATATATTTGTGAAATCAGTGTATGTCTGCGTCCCAAGGGTCAATCGCATTGGACCTTGGCCCTGTCACTCCGGCTCAGGCCATGCCCGCCCCCGCACACCTCTCATTGGCCTACGTCCAACACCAATGCCACACTGTCCCACCCCTCACTGACTCTCATTGGCCTGCGTCCAATGCCCGCCCCCGCACACCTCTCATTGGCCTGCGTCCCACCCCTCACTGACTCTCATTGGCCTGCGTCCAATGCCCGCCCCCGCACACCTCTCATTGGCCTGCGTCCAACACCAATGCCCTAATACAGTGTTTCCCAAACTGTGCGCCGCGGCTTGGCTAGAGGGTCGCCGCGATCAGGGCCGCCAGCAGCGGGAAACAAGGGCTGCTCGCTCATTTAAAAAAAAAAAAAAAAAAAAAACCTCTGAGGGGAAGCAGAGGAGCGGTCACGTGACCGCTCCCATCCAATGGGACTGCAGCCTGCCCGGCATTGCAACTACAAAGCCACCAGACAGGTGTGTGTGTGTGTGTGTGTGTGTGTGTGTGTGTGTGTGTGTGTGTGTGTGTGTGTGTGTGTGTGTGTGTGTGTGTGTGTGTGTGTGTGTGTGTGTGTGTGTGTGTGTGTGTATATATATATGTGTGGTGTGTGTGTGTGTGTGTGTGGTGTATATATATATATATATATATATATATATATATATATATATATATGTATATATGTGTGGTGTGTGTGTATATATGTGTGGTGTGTGTGTATATATATATATATATATATGTGTGATGTGTGTGTGTGTGTGTATATATATATATATATATATATATATATATATATATATATATATATATGTGTGATGTGTGTGTGTGTGTGAATATATTTATTGAAGTTGCACAATGTTAATAATTTATTCTCACATGTCTTTTTTTTTTAAATGTTTAAAATATTATATAATATACACACACACACACACACACAGCTACCAAGTGACACACACACACAGTGATACCCGCCTCCCAAGCGCGCTTGCTGTCTCCTCTGCCAGGACAGCAAAAAGCTCCTGGTAGAGCGAGCGGCAGCAAGCAAGAGCGAGCAGCAGCACCTAAGCGCTTACTATGTCCCAGGCCGGAGGAACTATAGCCGCGTTGATTACAGATGCAGGGGCTTTGTGCATCTGTTCAGCCCGGCTCAGCGACGCTGAGCTGCCTACGCTGAGAGAGGGAGGCCCGGCGCTCACGCTGGAGGAGCAGCACCGGGAGACAGATGTCTCCCAGCAGCACTGCAGCGTAACCCCCCCCTCCCTCCCCGCAGCACACCGGCCCTCCCCCCACGTGGCACAGGCCCCCGCACCACTGACCTCCCCCGTGCAGGGACCGGGCCGTTCAGCCATACCCTCCCCCACCCCCCCGTATCTGTGTGTATTTATTTGTGTGTGTGTGTGTATCTGCATCAGTGTGTGTGTATCTGTGTGTATTTATTTGTGTGTGTGTGTGTATTTATTTGTGTGTGTGTGTATTTGTGTGTGTGTGTGTGTGTGTATTTATGTGTGTATTTATTTGTGTGTGTCTGAGAGAGAGAGTGAGGTCAGAGAGAGAGAGAGAGAGAGAGTGAGGTCAGAGAGAGAGAGAGAGTGAGGTCAGAGAGAGAGAGAGAGAGAGTGAGGTCATAGAGAGAGAGAGAGTGAGGTCATAGAGAGTGAGGTCAGAGAGAGAGAGAGAGAGGGGGGTCAGAGAGAGAGTGAGGTCAGAGAGAGAGAGAGAGTGAGGTCAGAGAGAGAGAGAGAGAGTGAGGTCAGAGAGAGAGAGAGAGTGAAGTCAGAGAGAGAGAGAGAGAGTGAGGTCAGAGAGAGAGAGAGAGGTCAGAGAGAGAGAGAGTGAAGTCAGAGAGAGAGAGAGTGAGGTCAGAGAGAGAGTGAGGTCAGAGAGAGAGAGAGAGAGAGAGTGAGGTCAGAGAGAGAGAGAGAGAGAGAGTGAGGTCAGAGAGAGAGAGAGTGAGGTCAGAGAGAGAGTGAGGTCAGAGAGAGAGAGAGAGTGAGGTCAGAGAGAGAGAGAGAGAGAGTGAGGTCAGAGAGAGAGAGTGAGGTCAGAGAGAGAGAGAGAGAGAGAGAGAGAGAGAGAGAGAGAGAGAGAGTGAGGTCAGAGAGAGAGAGTGAGGTCAGAGAGAGAGAGAGAGAGAGAGAGAGAGAGAGAGAGAGAGAGAGAGAGTGAGGTCAGAGAGAGAGAGAGTGAGGTCAGAGAGAGAGAGAGTGAGGTCAGAGAGAGAGAGAGTGAGGTCAGAGAGAGAGAGAGTGTGAGGTCAGAGAGAGAGGGAGGTCAGAGAGAATGTGAGGTCAGAGAGAGTGTGAGGTCAGAGAGAGAGAGTGTGAGGTCAGAGAGAGAGAGTGTGAGGTCAGAGAGAGAGGGAGGTCAGAGAGAATGTGAGGTCAGAGAGAGTGTGAGGTCAGAGAGAGAGAGTGTGAGGTCAGAGAGAGTGTGAGGTCAGAGAGAGAGAGAGAGAGAGGGAGGTCAGAGAGAATGTGAGGTCAGAGGTCAGAGAGAGAGAGAGTGTGAGGTCAGAGAGAGAGTGTGAGGTCAGAGAGAGAGAGTGTGAGGTCAGAGAGAGAGAGTTCTGAGAGAGAGAGTGAGGAGAGAGAGTGAGGTCAGAGAGAGAGAGTGCGGTCAGAGAGAGGTCAGAGAGAGAGAGTGAGGTCAGAGAGAGTTAGAGTGTGTGAGAGAGAGTGAGAGTGTCTGAGAGAGACACCAACTGCGCACTGCAACTGTTAGGTATGTTTGTACACCTATGTATGTATGTACACCTTTGTTTTTACTTTGGGCGCCGCGTAAAAATCCTGATCGCCTTGGGGAGCCTTGAAAAAATTCTGATTGCCTTGGGGAGCCTTGAACCGAAAAAGTTTGGGAACCACTGCCCTAATACTTCCACACTGTCCCACCCCTCACTGAGTTTTGGGAACGCTTTGCTTTTGCAACACCTAATCCTCTAATCCTCAACCTGCTCTGGGGCCACGCTTCACAGCTATCAAAACCTTCACGTCTGCTACCACAGACTGCCGAATCAGGTACAGAATCTACACACAACGCACAAACACAGCACACACACACATTCACACAACACCAAACACTGCAGACTGCCTCTTCAAACCCCCCCTCCCCTCCACGCCACACATCTCCCTCCCGCAACCGGACCGCGAGGCCGCGGCCTCCACTCACACACCATGGCAACGATGTCCCTCCCCCTATCCCGCCACCTCACACAGTGTAGCTCCCGCGAACCGCACAGCACGCCTCATCTCCTGCACCTCACACAGCTCCCTACTGCAACCAGACCGCGAGGCCCCCTACCCCGCTACACCATGCCACCAATGTCCCTCCCCCTATCCCGCTAGCTCACACAGTGTAGCTCCCGCGAACCGCACAGCACGCCTCACATCTCCTGCACCTCACACATCTCCCTACCGCAACCAGACCGCGAGGCCCCCTACCCCGCTACACCATGCCACCAATGTCCCTCCCCCTATCCCGCTACCTCACACAGAGTAGCTCCCGCTACACACCACTTCCTCCCGCTACACACCACTCCCTCCCGCTCCATTCCCTCCCCGGCGGGGGAATAGGCAGGCTGCCACGCGGCGCCTAAGATGGCGGACCCCCTTCCTCCCTCCCGCTCCATTCCCTCGCGCTCCACTCACCACTCCCTCCCGCTACACACCACTCCCTCCCGCTACACACCACTCCCTCCCGCTACACTCACCTCCCTCCCCGGCGGGGGAACAGGCTGCCACGCGGCGCGTAAGATGGCGGACCCCCTTCCTCCCTCGCGGCGCCGAGTGAGAAGATGGCGGCGGCCGGAAGTACAGGTAGGTGTCGCGTGTGTGTGTGTGTGTGTGTGTGTGACACTGCCCCCCCCTCCTGTCCACTGCCCCCCCTCCTGTCCACTGCCCCCCTTCCTGTCCACTGCCCCCCCTCCTGTCCACTGCCCCCCCTCCTCCTATCCACTGCCCCCCCCCTCCTGTCCACAGCCCCCCCCCTCCTGTCCACAGCCCCCCCCTCCTGTCCACAGCCCCACCCCTCCTGTCCACTGCCCCCCCTCTCCTGTCCACTGCCCCCCTCTCCTGTCCACTGCCCCCCTCTCCTGTCCACAGCCCCCCCTCCTGTCCACTGCCCCCCCTCTCCTGTCCACTGCCCCCCCTCTCCTGTCCACTGCCCCCCCTCTCCTGTCCACTGCCCCCCCTCTCCTGTCCACTGCCCCCCTCTCCTGTCCACTGCCCCCCCTCTCCTGTCCACTGCCCCCCCTCTCCTGTCCACTGCCCCCCCTCTCCTGTCCACTGCCCCCCCCCTCCTGTCCACTGCCCCCCCCTCCTGTCCACTGTCCACCCCCTCCTGTCCACTATCCACCCCCTCCTGTCCACTGTCCACTGCCCCCCCTCCTGTCCACTGTCCACCCCCTCCTGTCCACTGTCCACTGCCCCCCCTCCTGTCCACTGCCCCCCCTCCTGTCCACTGCCCCCCCTCCTGTCCACTGCCCCCCCTCCTGTCCACTGCCCCCCCCCTCCTGTCCACTGCCCCCCCCCTCCTGTCCACTGCCCCCCCCCTCCTGTCCACTGCCCCCCCCACCTGTCCACTGCCCCCCCTCCTGTCCACTGCCCCCCCCTCCTGTCCACTGCCCCCCCCTCCTGTCCACTGCATCCCCCTCCTGTCCACTGCCCACCCCTCCTGTCCACTGCCCCCCCTTCCTGTCCACTGCCCCCCTTCCTGTCCACTGCCCCCCCTCCCCCCTTCCCACCGCCTCCCCTCCCCCTTCCCACCGCCTCCCCTCCCCCTTCCCACCGCCTCCCCTCCCCCCTTCCCACCGCCTCCCCCCCCCCCCTTCCCACCGCCTCCCCCCCCCTTTCCACCGCCTCCCCGCCACCTGCCGCCTCACACCCTAGCAGGACACAAGCCTCACATTTTTACATCACTTATGTCACCAAAATATACATTGTACTGTGGTGTGGTTACAATAAACCATTTTTATACAACATCGTATTACATTTTCTTCCATCTTTCTTTTCAATATTATTATCCAACCTTTACAACAAATACTCACCTATTGTTCCACAATTTATAAATAATACTACCTATTACGCATTTACATCCCGGGCAACGCCGGGTCTCTCAGCTAGTATCTTATAGTTATGTTATTTGTCGTCGCCGTGAGTGCAACTAATAGGGGACTTTAGTGACCTCTGTCACCTTCTCTTATTTGCACATTTAACTGTTCACTTTTTGTCACTTTGCGCCACGAGCACTTTCTGGTTTAGGTTGTTAATCTGCGGTTTGGGGAAACCTCTGGTGCTCAGGCCGCAGCGTGACTTTATCACTATATTTGTTGCGCTTTAAGTTTTTGTTACACTGATGTCCTGCTGCTGTTTTATTTATTACTAGCTGATATACCCGGCGTTGCCTGGAGGCAGGGACGGGGGGGGCATGAAAGGCAGGGAGGGGGGGGCGTGAGAGGCATGGAGGGGGGGCGTGGGGCGTGAAAGGCAGGGAGGGGGGGGGGGGCATGAAAGGCAGGGAGGGGAGGGGCGTGAAAGGCAGGGAGGTGGGGGGCGTGAAAGGCAGGGAGGGGGGGGGGCGTGAAAGGCAGGGTGGGGGGGGTGTGAAAGGCAGGGAGGGGGGGGCGTGAAAGGCAGGGAGGGGGGGGCGTGAAAGGCAGGGAGGGGGGGGCATGAAAGGCAGGGAGGGGGGGTGTGAAAGGCAGGGAGGGGGGGTGCGTGAAAGTCAGGGGGGGTGCGTGAAAAGCGGGGGGGGCAGCGTGAAGGGCAGGGGGGGTGGCGTGAAAGGCAGGGGGGCGGCGTGAAAGGCAGGGGGCGGCGTGAAAGGCAGGGGGGGTGAGAAAGGCAGTGGGGGGTGTCAAAGGCAGGGGGGGCATCAAAGGCATGGGGGGGCATCAAAGGCAGGGGGGGGCATCAAAGGCAGGGGGGTTGTCAAAGGCAGGGGGGGCTTCAATGGCAGGGGGGGCATCAAAGGCAGGGGGTCAAAGGCAGGGGGGGGCATCAAAGGCGGGGGGCATCAAAGGCAGGGGGGGGCGTCAAAGGCGAAGGGGGGCATCAAAGGCAGGGGGGGCGTCAAAGGCAGGGGGGCGTCAAAGGCATGGATTCCTCCCCCTCCTCCTGCTCCTCGGGGATGTTGAGCCGTAGAGAGCGTGCTCTGGGGGGTGGGGGGAAGTTGGAGAGCAACACACACACACACACCTACCTCTACTTCCAGCCTCCGCCATCTTAGGCACTCGGCGCCGCGAGGGAGGAAGGGGGTACTTCCGGGCGCCGGCATCTTAGGCACTCGGCGCCGCGTGGCAGCTGCAGCCTGCCTGGCCACTGCCTGTTCCCGTGCCAGGGAGGGAGGTGAGTTGGAGCACCGAGGAGGGAGGTGAGTTGGAGCACTGGGGAGGGAGGTGAGTTGGAGCGCCGGGGAGGGAGGTGAGTTGGAGCGCCGAGGAGGGAGGTGAGTTGGAGCGCCAAGGAGGGAGGTGAGTTGGAGCGCCGGGGAGGGAGGTGAGTTGGAGCGCCGGGGAGGGAGGTGAGTTGGAGCGCCGGGGAGGGAGGTGAGTTGGAGCACCGGGGAGGGAGGTGAGTTAGAGCGCCGGGGAGGGAAGTGAGTTGGAGCGCCGGGGAGGGAGGTGAGTTAGAGCGCCGGGGAGGGAGGTGAGTTGGAGCGCCGGGGAGGTGAGTTGGAGCGCCGGGGAGGGAGGTGTGTTGGAGCGCCAGGGAGGGAGGTGAGTTGGAGCGCCGGGGAGGGAGGGGAGTTGGAGCGCATTGGAGGGAGGTGAGTTGGAGCGCCGGGGAGGTGAGTGAGCACCGGGGAGGGAGGTGGTGTGTGTGTGTTTGTGTTTGTGTGTGTGTGTGTGTGTGTGGCCGAGGGGGAAGACAGTGGCAGTTGGGTGACATCAGACCCACCAATCTGATTGGCCAGAGGCTGAGGACCAATCAGATTCACCGCAGATAGCACTAACCTTTCGATTTTATATATTAAGATTACCGTTGCAGGGACAATGCACCGACACGTGGGTGTTCTGAGTATAGGATTTTTATTTCAGCCAACAAACAAAACAGGGAACAAAAATAACTGAGCTTTTCTTCAGCATAAAGGGTTAATAAAAACATAAGTCCTTGACAAGGGCTTCTCCCTGTTCCCAGCAAGGGGTTTCTCACGTCCATGTTACAGAAGAGCAGGAGTTCCAATAGAAACAGACCTCAGGCTTCCTCCCCTCAGAGCCTCAGCGCGTCTCTCTCTGGCACCGTCAGGAAGAAGAACCCTGAACAAGTCTAGAGTCTGTGTTCTTCAAGTCCCAAAGGAGGCAGCTGGGACCTGGTGAATTAACCCAGCCTTTTCAAAGCTGCGATTAACCCGGTCACTGCTGTACCGCAGACCTATACAAAGGTCTCCCAGATATACCGAATTCACCCTGTCACAACCGTATATAAGGATGTAACATCCATGGTGACCCATCGGTAACTAGTTTTCCATTTGACCCCTTGTATCTCCGAAAGTAAATCATTGGTGTCTTTCAAATAAGACGGTAACGATTGAACCAGGGGTTGAAGGTACCATCGATATAGCATGATAGCCCATCTCCCAAAGATCCAATTCTTGACATGATGGGACATCCCGGGGGAACGTGTGAGTGACTTGTGGATCTTTGGGAGATGGTGAAAGATGGGTACTATGGGATATGGGCAATACGGAAAGTTCCATTCTTTTGAATCCAAAACATATAATATTTTCCCCATGTCACGTAGTCCTCTCAGCTCTTGTAATAAAATGTTGGTTGGATTTTTTTTCAACCTACGATAAGAGCATATTCTCTTTAGTAAATAGGGACCAAAGACGCTGCTAATTATATTTTTGATAACTCTTCGGTGGTGACAGCGAAGTAAAGATATTGTGATGGATTTAGGGGAGCTATTATTCATTTGAGGGACCTTACGCTAATAAAGATTGGATCAGCTGGTTAGCTGTGTGTATTAACCCATGTCACATATTGAAGTCACCTGCTCACAGATGTGCCGTACTGTACGGGACATGGTGGTTTATTCATTTCTACACTATGATTTTGGTCAGGTTACACATAAAGGTTGTACAAATATCTAATTATTTGAGGTTATGTTCGCCTCTAATAGTAAAGAATATGGCGTTCTTCGTACAATCAGGTCGCGTCTCCGAGAGGATTTTATAATTCTTGGATGTTACCAGATAACATCACTCACATTAACACACTCGGGTACCTGGGAGATACTGATCCAGTGTGCAGCAAGTAGTGGGAATTAACCCCTGTGCTGCCAGAGACATATCGCAGAGCATCACAGACCGCAAAGGGTTAAACCGAAAATGTGGGGAAATGAATCAAAATATGCATCTACACGGAAAATCAGTGAGATGCTGGAACTTGGGCTGGTGTCCGGAGGGTTGAGTTACAGTACTCAGTATCAGGAAGCCGCAGGCGCAGTAAGGTAAGGAGACGCGGTGTCAGTGAGATGCTGGAACTTGGGCTGGTGTCCGGAGGGTTGAGTTACAGTACTCAGTATCAGGAAGCCGCAGGCGCAGTAAGGTAAGGAGACGCGGTGTCAGTGAGATGCTGGAACTTGGGCTGGTGTCCGGGGGGTTGAGTTACAGTACTCAGTATCAGGAAGCCGCAGGCGCAGTAAGGTAAGGAGACGCGGTGTCAGTGAGCTGCTGGAACTTGG
Source organism: Ascaphus truei (assembly GCF_040206685.1). NCBI lineage: Eukaryota > Metazoa > Chordata > Amphibia > Anura > Ascaphidae > Ascaphus > Ascaphus truei. The sequence continues at coordinate 56,605 of NW_027457235.1, read as the reverse complement.
GCTGGTGTCCGGAGGGTTGAGTTACAGTACTCAGTATCAGGAAGCCGCAGGCGCAGTAAGGTAAGGAGACGCGGTGTCAGTGAGATGCTGGAACTTGGGCTGGTGTCCGGAGGGTTGAGTTACAGTACTCAGTATCAGGAAGCAGCAGGCGCAGTAAGGTAAGGAGACGCGGTGTCAGTGAGATGCTGGAACTTGGGCTGGTGTCCGGAGGGTTGAGTTACAGTACTCAGTATCAGGAAGCCGCAGGCGCAGTAAGGTAAGGAGACGCGGTGTCAGTGAGATGCTGGAACTTGGGCTGGTGTCCGGAGGGTTGAGTTACAGTACTCAGTATCAGGAAGCAGCAGGCGCAGTAAGGTAAGGAGACGCGGTGTCAGTGAGATGCTGGAACTTGGGCTGGTGTCCGGAGGGTTGAGTTACAGTACTCAGTATCAGGAAGCCGCAGGCGCAGTAAGGTAAGGAGACGCGGTGTCAGTGAGATGCTGGAACTTGGGCTGGTGTCCGGAGGGTTGAGTTACAATACTCAGTATCAGGAAGCAGCAGGCGCAGTAAGGTAAGGAGACGCGGTGTCAGTGAGATGCTGGAACTTGGGCTGGTGTCCGGAGGGTTGAGTTACAGTACTCAGTATCAGGAAGCAGCAGGCGCAGTAAGGTAAGGAGACGCGGTGTCAGTGAGATGCTGGAACTTGGGCTGGTGTCCGGAGGGTTGAGTTACAGTACTCAGTATCAGGAAGCCGCAGGCGCAGTAAGGTAAGGAGACGCGGTGTCAGTGAGATGCTGGAACTTGGGCTGGTGTCCGGAGGGTTGAGTTACAGTACTCAGTATCAGGAAGCCGCAGGCGCAGTAAGGTAAGGAGACGCGGTGTCAGTGAGATGCTGGAACTTGGGCTGGTGTCCGGAGGGTTGAGTTACAGTACTCAGTATCAGGAAGCCGCAGGCGCAGTAAGGTAAGGAGACGCGGTGTCAGTGAGATGCTGGAACTTGGGCTGGTGTCCGGAGGGTTGAGTTACAGTACTCAGTATCAGGAAGCCGCAGGCGCAGTAAGGTAAGGAGACGCGGTGTCAGTGAGATGCTGGAACTTGGGCTGGTGTCCGGAGGGTTGAGTTACAGTACTCAGTATCAGGAAGCAGCAGGCGCAGTAAGGTAAGGAGACGCGGTGTCAGTGAGATGCTGGAACTTGGGCTGGTGTCCGGAGGGTTGAGTTACAGTTCTCAGTATCAGGAAGCAGCAGGCGCAGTAAGGTAAGGAGACGCGGTGTCAGTGAGATGCTGGAACTTGGGCTGGTGTCCGGAGGGTTGAGTTACAGTACTCAGTATCAGGAAGCAGCAGGCGCAGTAAGGTAAGGAGACTCGGTGTCAGTGAGATGCTGGAACTTGGGCTGGTGTCCGGAGGGTTGAGTTACAGTACTCAGTATCAGGAAGCCGCAGGCGCAGTAAGGTAAGGAGACGCGGTGTCAGTGAGATGCTGGAACTTGGGCTGGTGTCCGGAGGGTTGAGTTACAGTACTCAGTATCAGGAAGCCGCAGGCGCAGTAAGGTAAGGAGACGCGGTGTCAGTGAGATGCTGGAACTTGGGCTGGTGTCCGGAGGGTTGAGTTACAGTACTCAGTATCAGGAAGCAGCAGGCGCAGTAAGGTAAGGAGACGCGGTGTCAGTGAGATGCTGGAACTTGGGCTGGTGTCCGGAGGGTTGAGTTACAGTACTCAGTATCAGGAAGCAGCAGGCGCAGTAAGGTAAGGAGACGCGGTGTCAGTGAGATGCTGGAACTTGGGCTGGTGTCCGGAGGGTTGAGTTACAGTACTCAGTATCAGGAAGCAGCAGGCGCAGTAAGGTAAGGAGACGCGGTGTCAGTGAGATGCTGGAACTTGGGCTGGTGTCCGGAGGGTTGAGTTACAGTACTCAGTATCAGGAAGCAGCAGGCGCAGTAAGGTAAGGAGACGCGGTGTCAGTGAGATGCTGGAACTTGGGCTGGTGTCCGGAGGGTTGAGTTACAGTACTCAGTATCAGGAAGCCGCAGGCGCAGTAAGGTAAGGAGACGCGGTGTCAGTGAGATGCTGGAACTTGGGCTGGTGTCCGGAGGGTTGAGTTACAGTACTCAGTATCAGGAAGCCGCAGGCGCAGTAAGGTAAGGAGACGCGGTGTCAGTGAGATGCTGGAACTTGGGCTGGTGTCCGGAGGGTTGAGTTACAGTACTCAGTATCAGGAAGCAGCAGGCGCAGTAAGGTAAGGAGACGCGGTGTCAGTGAGATGCTGGAACTTGGGCTGGTGTCCGGGGGGTTGAGTTACAGTACTCAGTATCAGGAAGCAGCAGGCGCAGTAAGGTATGGAGACGTGGTGTCAGTGAGATGCTGGTACTTGGGCTGGTGTCCGGAGGGTTGAGTTACAGTACTCAGTATCAGGAAGCAGCAGGCGCAGTAAGGTAAGGAGACGCGGTGTCAGTGAGATGCTGGAACTTGGGCTGGTGTCCGGAGGGTTGAGTTACAGTACTCAGTATCAGGAAGCCGCAGGCGCAGTAAGGTAAGGAGACGCGGTGTCAGTGAGATGCTGGAACTTGGGCTGGTGTCCGGAGGGTTGAGTTACAGTACTCAGTATCAGGAAGCCGCAGGCGCAGTAAGGTAAGGAGACGCGGTGTCAGTGAGATGCTGGAACTTTGGCTGGTGTCCGGAGGGTTGAGTTACAGTACTCAGTATCAGGAAGCAGCAGGCGCAGTAAGGTAAGGAGACGCGGTGTCAGTGTGATGCTGGAACTTGGGCTGGTGTCCGGGGGGTTGATTACAGTACTCAGTATCAGGAAGCCGCAGGCGCAGTAAGGTAAGGAGACGCGGTGTCAGTGAGATGCTGGAACTTGGGCTGGTGTCCGGGGGGTTGAGTTACAGTACTCAGTATCAGGAAGCAGCAGGCGCAGTAAGGTAAGGAGACGCGGTGTCAGTGAGATGCTGGAACTTGGGATGGTGTCCGGAGGGTTGAGTTACAGTACTCAGTATCAGGAAGCAGCAGGCGCAGTAAGGTAAGGAGACGCGGTGTCAGTGTGATGCTGGAACTTGGGCTGGTGTCCGGAGGGTTGAGTTACAGTACTCAGTATCAGGAAGCCGCAGGCGCAGTAAGGTAAGGAGACGCGGTGTCAGTGAGATGCTGGAACTTGGGCTGGTGTCCGGAGGGTTGAGTTACAGAACTCAGTATCAGGAAGCCGCAGGCGCAGTAAGGTAAGGAGACGCGGTGTCAGTGAGATGCTGGAACTTGGGCTGGTGTCCGGAGGGTTGAGTTACAGTACTCAGTATCAGGAAGCCGCAGGCGCAGTAAGGTAAGGAGACGCGGTGTCAGTGAGATGCTGGAACTTGGGCTGGTGTCCGGAGGGTTGAGTTACAGTACTCAGTATCAGGAAGCCGCAGGCGCAGTAAGGTAAGGAGACGCGGTGTCAGTGAGATGCTGGAACTTGGGCTGGTGTCCGGAGGGTTGAGTTACAGTACTCAGTATCAGGAAGCCGCAGGCGCAGTAAGGTAAGGAGACGCGGTGTCAGTGAGATGCTGGAACTTGGGCTGGTGTCCGGAGGGTTGAGTTACAGTACTCAGTATCAGGAAGCAGCAGGCGCAGTAAGGTATGGAGACGCGGTGTCAGTGAGATGCTGGAACTTGGGCTGGTGTCCGGAGGGTTGAGTTACAGTACTCAGTATCAGGAAGCCGCAGGCGCAGTAAGGTAAGGAGACGCGGTGTCAGTGAGATGCTGGAACTTGGGCTGGTGTCCGGAGGGTTGAGTTACAGTACTCAGTATCAGGAAGCAGCAGGCGCAGTAAGGTAAGGAGACGCGGTGTCAGTGAGATGCTGGAACTTGGGCTGGTGTCCGGAGGGTTGAGTTACAGTACTCAGTATCAGGAAGCAGCAGGCGCAGTAAGGTAAGGAGACGCGGTGTCAGTGAGATGCTGGAACTTGGGCTGGTGTCCGGAGGGTTGAGTTACAGTACTCAGTATCAGGAAGCAGCAGGCGCAGTAAGGTAAGGAGACGCGGTGTCAGTGAGATGCTGGAACTTGGGCTGGTGTCCGGAGGGTTGAGTTACAGTACTCAGTATCAGGAAGCCGCAGGCGCAGTAAGGTAAGGAGACGCGGTGTCAGTGAGATGCTGGAACTTGGGCTGGTGTCCGGAGGGTTGAGTTACAGTACTCAGTATCAGGAAGCAGCAGGCGCAGTAAGGTAAGGAGACGCGGTGTCAGTGAGATGCTGGAACTTGGGCTGGTGTCCGGAGGGTTGAGTTACAGTACTCAGTATCAGGAAGCCGCAGGCGCAGTAAGGTAAGGAGATGCGGTGTCAGTGAGATGCTGGAACTTGGGCTGGTGTCCGGAGGGTTGAGTTACAGTACTCAGTATCAGGAAGCCGCAGGCGCAGTAAGGTATGGAGACGCGGTGTCAGTGAGATGCTGGAACTTGGGCTGGTGTCCGGAGGGTTGAGTTACAGTACTCAGTATCAGGAAGCCGCAGGCGCAGTAAGGTAAGGAGACGCGGTGTCAGTGAGATGCTGGAACTTGGGCTGGTGTCTGGAGGGTTGAGTTACAGTACTCAGTATCAGGAAGCCGCAGGCGCAGTAAGGTAAGGAGACGCGGTGTCAGTGAGATGCTGGAACTTGGGCTGGTGTCCGGAGGGTTGAGTTACAGTACTCAGTATCAGGAAGCAGCAGGCGCAGTAAGGTAAGGAGACGCGGTGTCAGTGAGATGCTGGAACTTGGGCTGGTGTCCGGAGGGTTGAGTTACAGTACTCAGTATCAGGAAGCCGCAGGCGCAGTAAGGTAAGGAGATGCGGTGTCAGTGAGATGCTGGAACTTGGGCTGGTGTCCGGAGGGTTGAGTTACAGTACTCAGTATCAGGAAGCAGCAGGCGCAGTAAGGTAAGGAGACGCGGTGTCAGTGAGATGCTGGAACTTGGGCTGGTGTCCGGAGGGTTGAGTTACAGTACTCAGTATCAGGAAGCCGCAGGCGCAGTAAGGTAAGGAGACGCGGTGTCAGTGTGATGCTGGAACTTGGGCTGGTGTCCGGAGGGTTGAGTTACAGTACTCAGTATCAGGAAGCAGCAGGCGCAGTAAGGTAAGGAGACGCGGTGTCAGTGAGATGCTGGAACTTGGGCTGGTGTCCGGAGGGTTGAGTTACAGTACTCAGTATCAGGAAGCCGCAGGCGCAGTAAGGTAAGGAGACGCGGTGTCAGTGAGATGCTGGAACTTGGGCTGGTGTCCGGAGGGTTGAGTTACAGTACTCAGTATCAGGAAGCAGCAGGCGCAGTAAGGTAAGGAGACGCGGTGTCAGTGAGATGCTGGAACTTGGGCTGGTGTCCGGAGGGTTGAGTTACAGTACTCAGTATCAGGAAGCCGCAGGCGCAGTAAGGTAAGGAGACGCGGTGTCAGTGAGATGCTGGAACTTGGGCTGGTGTCCGGAGGGTTGAGTTACAGTACTCAGTATCAGGAAGCCGCAGGCGCAGTAAGGTAAGGAGACGCGGTGTCAGTGAGATGCTGGAACTTGGGCTGGTGTCCGGGGGGTTGAGTTACAGTACTCAGTATCAGGAAGCAGCAGGCGCAGTAAGGTAAGGAGACGCAGTGTCAGTGAGATGCTGGAACTTGGGCTGGTGTCCGGAGGGTTGAGTTACAGTACTCAGTATCAGGAAGCAGCAGGCGCAGTAAGGTAAGGAGACGCGGTGTCAGTGAGATGCTGGAACTTGGGCTGGTGTCCGGAGGGTTGAGTTACAGTACTCAGTATCAGGAAGCCGCAGGCGCAGTAAGGTAAGGAGACGCGGTGTCAGTGAGATGCTGGAACTTGGGCTGGTGTCCGGAGGGTTGAGTTACAGTACTCAGTATCAGGAAGCAGCAGGCGCAGTAAGGTAAGGAGACGCGGTGTCAGTGAGATGCTGGAACTTGGGCTGGTGTCCGGAGGGTTGAGTTACAGTACTCAGTATCAGGAAGCAGCAGGCGCAGTAAGGTAAGGAGACGCGGTGTCAGTGAGATGCTGGAACTTGGGCTGGTGTCCGGAGGGTTGAGTTACAGTACTCAGTATCAGGAAGCCGCAGGCGCAGTAAGGTAAGGAGACGCGGTGTCAGTGAGATGCTGGAACTTGGGCTGGTGTCCGGAGGGTTGAGTTACAGTACTCAGTATCAGGAAGCCGCAGGCGCAGTAAGGTAAGGAGACGCGGTGTCAGTGAGATGCTGGAACTTGGGCTGGTGTCCGGAGGGTTGAGTTACAGTACTCAGTATCAGGAAGCAGCAGGCGCAGTAAGGTAAGGAGACGCGGTGTCAGTGAGATGCTGGAACTTGGGCTGGTGTCCGGAGGGTTGAGTTACAGTACTCAGTATCAGGAAGCCGCAGGCGCAGTAAGGTAAGGAGACGCGGTGTCAGTGAGATGCTGGAACTTGGGCTGGTGTCCGGAGGGTTGAGTTACAGTACTCAGTATCAGGAAGCCGCAGGCGCAGTAAGGTAAGGAGACGCGGTGTCAGTGAGATGCTGGAACTTGGGCTGGTGTCCGGAGGGTTGAGTTACAGTACTCAGTATCAGGAAGCCGCAGGCGCAGTAAGGTAAGGAGACGCGGTGTCAGTGAGATGCTGGAACTTGGGCTGGTGTCCGGAGGGTTGAGTTACAGTACTCAGTATCAGGAAGCAGCAGGCGCAGTAAGGTAAGGAGACGCGGTGTCAGTGAGATGCTGGAACTTGGGCTGGTGTCCGGAGGGTTGAGTTACAGTACTCAGTATCAGGAAGCCGCAGGCGCAGTAAGGTAAGGAGACGCGGTGTCAGTGAGATGCTGGAACTTGGGCTGGTGTCCGGAGGGTTGAGTTACAGTACTCAGTATCAGGAAGCAGCAGGCGCAGTAAGGTATGGAGACGCGGTGTCAGTGAGATGCTGGAACTTGGGCTGGTGTCCGGAGGGTTGAGTTACAGTACTCAGTATCAGGAAGCCGCAGGCGCAGTAAGGTAAGGAGACGCGGTGTCAGTGTGATGCTGGAACTTGGGCTGGTGTCCGGAGGGTTGAGTTACAGTACTCAGTATCAGGAAGCCGCAGGCGCAGTAAGGTAAGGAGACGCGGTGTCAGTGAGATGCTGGAACTTGGGCTGGTGTCCGGAGGGTTGAGTTACAGTACTCAGTATCAGGAAGCAGCAGGCGCAGTAAGGTAAGGAGACGCGGTGTCAGTGTGAGCTGAGGAGCGCATCTAGAGTATGGAGGTGTTCGTTTTGAGGAGCACAGAGACATCGCTGGGGTTTTCATTGGGGGGGAGATCGGATTGGACAAGTGGGTTCCATTGATCGTTCAGCATCACAAACATCTGTAGGGAAGACAATGACACAATGTGACACAGTATGACAAAGTAATACAATGTAACACAATGTAACATTATAGAGTGCAGCATGACACAATACAACACAGTATCACATCATGGATAACGGTGTGACACAATGCAACACAGTATGGCATAAAGTAATATAACATAGTGTAACATCATGGAGCACGCAGCCACCTGCAGGGGAGACAATGCCACAAGGTAACACAATGTAACACAGTGTAACATCATGGAGTACGCAGCCACTTGCAGGGTAGACAATGCCACAAGGTAACACAATGTAACACAGTGTAACATCATGGAGTACGCAGCCACTTGCAGGGTAGACAATGCCACAAGGTAACACAATGTAACACAGTGTAACATCATGGAGCACGCAGCCACCTGCAGGAGAGACAATGCCACAAGGTAACACAATGTAACACAGTGTAACATCATGGAGCACGCAGCCACCTGCAGGAGAGACAATGCCACAAGGTAACACAATGTAACACAGTGTAACATCATGGAGCACGCAGCCACCTGCAGGGGAGACAATGCCACAAGGTAACACAATATAACACAGTGTAACATCATGGAGCACGCAGCCACCTGCAGGGGAGACAATGCCACAAGGTAACACAATATAACACAGTGTAACATCATGGAGCACAGTGTAACACACAGTAACAGGAAACAGAAATAAACTGCCCGGCGCTTCCTTAATACAGTGCCACAGCGCCACCCAGGGGTGAAAAAATATAACAAGCAAATGCAAGAAAAGGGAAAATATGCAATATAAATAAGGTAACAACAGTAAAATATATATAATCAAAGGACCACTCAACCTTAAGAGGAAAAAGCCACAATCCTCTAGAGAACAGAAAAGGCAAGGGATGAGGGAGTGTGTCCTAGATTTGACCAATGGTGTTCTGCAGCAGCTTCAGATGATGAACTGCCTGGTAGCCAAGCTAGAGCTGGTGGGGAAGAAAAACGGGAACAGGGGGGGGGGGGGAAGGAGACAAAGAAGGGGCTGATGGTGTAGTAATATAAAACACCTTTAATAAATGACACATAAAAAAGCCCCTCTGAGGGCGTACTCACACTCTGTACTGCTACTCAGGGCACATAAGGGTATCTTTACAGACAATGCTGTCCGGTGTGTGTCTCCTCCGTCTCTGGCAGTCTCTGACGGTCCCCACAAGCGGCCGCTGGGGTTCTCGTGCAGCTTGACTGGAGTCGGCGTCTGGTGTCACGATCAACCGGGAACGGATTGCCTCCTCCTCCTCCTCTTCCACTCAACGCGTTTCGCAAGATAGGGTTAACTTGCTTCGTCAGGAGTGTCTCCTGCCGAAGCAAGTTAACCCTATCTTGTCTCCTTCCCTCCCCCCTTCCCGTTTTTCTTCCCCACCAGCTCTAGCTTGGCTACCAGGCAGAGCTTGGCTACCAGGCAGTTCATCATCTGAAGCTGCTGCAGAACACCATTGGTCAAATCTAGTACACACTCCCTCATCCCTTGCGTTTTCTAACACAAAGTAACACCCTGGAGCGCTGTATGACACAATGTAACACAATATAACAGTGTGACAGCAGGTGGGTGTGTAATTTGGAAAGTACCTTCTGGATAAAATGAATACCTTAAACCTCCCATGATCCTAATGTGGCACAGGTTCCCCTTGTGGCCCAGGTTCCCCTTGTGGCCCAGGTTCCCCTTGTGGCCCAGGTTCCCCTTGTGGCCCAGGTTCCCCTTGTGGCCCAGGTTCCCCTTGTGGCCCAGGTTCCCCTTGTGGCCCAGGTTCTCCTTGTGGCCCAGGTTCCCCTTGTGGCCCAGGTTCCCCTTGTGGCCCAGGTTCCCCTTGTGGCCCAGGTTCCCCTTGTGGCCCAGGTTCCCCTTGTGGCCCAGGTTCCCCTTGTGGCCCAGGTTCCCCTTGTGGCCCAGGTTCCCCTTGTGGCCCAGGTTCCCCTTGTGGCCCAGGTTCCCCTTGTGGCCCAGGTTCCCCTTGTGGCTCAGGTTCCCCTTGTGGCCCAGGTTCCCCTTGTGGCCCAGGTTCCCCTTGGGCCCAGGTTCCCCTTGGGCCCAGGTTCCCCTTGGGCCCAGGTTCCCCCTTGGGCTTCCCTTAGTCCCCCTCACCCCCGCTCGTCTCCGCTGCGAGTGGGAGCGTTGCAGGTAGCGCGGGTGCTGACGGGGGCGTGCATGCGCCTCCGATGATGCTGGGAGGAGTGTGGGGGCCGCCGGAGTGGCGAGCGCCTCGCCGGTCTCCGACGGAAGCAGGTGCTCGGGGCGCCCCCCATTTCCTCTAGTGCGGCGGCCATTACAAATGTTGCGCATGTGCAGAAGGTCGCGCAAGGTAAAGGCTCTCTGCGGGGACTACATGTCCCATGAGCCTCTAGGGCAGTAGTCACATGGCGCGAACTAGCAAGTAGGGCTGCCTGAATTGTAGTTAAGGCAGTTTGAGTCAGTTGTAACTGGGACAGCAGAAGTGTAGGATGTGTGGTGTGTGGCGGGAGTCAGTGACCCACTGCAGTATGCCAGAGACCCCCATAGACCACAGTTAGGTCCCCCACTCCCCTCAGCTTGTGGTTGCTTTAGGGACAGGCCCATAGATAGGGACACTGCCCTGTAGTACCAGAGTGAGGCACACAGTCAGGATGCGGCAGGACGCATTATCCGACGCTCACCACCATGGCTTAACATGGACCCATAATCCGATGGTCCATTAACCGATGGCGGTTTGTGGACGTATTCCGGCAGATAAGCGAGGACTCCCTGTACTTTGAATCTGTTAATCCCATATACAAGCAACGTCATTGCATATTTCACTATTGTGTTACGCCGTTTCTTCGAGCTTTGAACACCTCTGGTAACGTATAACCTGTGGTTATGGCTCTGTCTCTGTGTGTCACATGGTGTTGGGTTTATCTGTGGGACGCATTGTGGGCCTGGGATAGTTACAATGGTTCAGTATCAGGTATACAATGAGTCTGGGCTAACCACCGTGTGAGCCATGTGCTATGCAAAGGGCCAATAGGGAGAGAGAGAAAGAGAGAAAGAGAAAGAGAGAAAGAGAGAAAGATGTGAGCTAGGAGAGGTAGAAGATGAAACGCACTTCCTGTTGCGTTGCACACAATACTCTGCAGTGAGGAGTGCCCACCTAGAGAAACTCAATGCTGTTATCCAGAACTTTACTAATATAGAAGAGAACCAAAAAATAGCGATCCTCCTGGGAGAAGATGAAACCCCCGCAGAACTGGCTGCACACTATATCAGCACCGGACACAAGCTGAGAGACATCCACTAACCCCCACACCTCTGTGTGAAACTGTTACCCATATACCCTGCAATCATTATACCCTATCCCTAGTATTCGTGTAATTATTGTCCCGCACCCCCTATTATTCACGCTTTGGCAATACTGAAATGTTCTTTCGTCATGCCAATAAAGCTGGTTTGATTTGATTTGATTGATTTGAAAGAGAGAGAGAAAAAAAGAGAAAGAGAGAAAAAAAAGAGAAAGAGAGAGAAAAAAAAAAGAAAGAGAGAGAAAAAAAAGAGAAAGAGAGAAAGAGGGAAAGAGGGAAAGAGAGAGAGAGAGAGAGAGAGAGAGAGAGAGAGAGAGAGAGAGAGAGAGAGAGAGAGAGAGAGAGAGAGAGAGAGAGAGAGAGGAGAGCGAGAGAGAAAAGAGAGCGAGAGAGAGAGAGAGAGCGAGAGAGAAAAGAGAGAGCGAGAGAGAAAAGAGAGAAAGAGAGAGAAAAGAGAGAAAGAGAGAGAGAGAGAGAGCGAGAGAGAAAAGAGAGAAAGAGAGAGAAAAGAGAGAAAGAGAGAGAGAGAGAGAGAAAAGAGAAAGAGAGAGAGAGAAAAGAGAGAGAGAGAAATGAGGAGGAGAAAAGAGAGAGAGAGAGACATGAGGATGAGAAAAGAGAGACATGAGGGGGAGAAAAAAAGAGACATGAGGGGAAAATGAGACATGAGGGGGGGAAAAAGAGATATGAAGGGGAGAAAAGAGAGACAGACATGAGGGGGAGAAAAGAGAGACAGACATGAGGGGGAGAAAAGAGAGAGAGAGAGAGACATGAGGGGGAGAAAAGATAGAAACATGAGGGGGAGAAAAGAGAGAAATGAGGAGGAGAAAAGAGAGAGACATGAGGGGGAGAAAAGAGAGAGAGAGACATGAGGGGGAGAAAAGAGAGAAACATGAGGGGGAGAAAAGAGAGAAACACGAGGGGGAGGAAAGAGAAACATGAGGGGGAGAAAAGAGAGAAATGAGGAGGAGAAAAGAGAGAGACATGAGGGTGAGAAAAGAGAGACATGAGGGAGGAGACAAGAGAGAGATCTGATGGGTGGAGAGGAGAGAAATAGACATGCTGTGGGGAGAGGATAGAGAGACATTCTGGGTGGAGGGTAGGAGAGAGAGATATGCTTGGTGGGAAGAGGAGAGACAAGGCACTGCGGATTTCTACTTATATAGGTGGGGAAAATATGGAATGAGAAATGGTGTGAGAGAGAAAGACACGAGGGGGGAACACAGAGACATGAGGGGGCAAAGTTGACTGTATGTGGTTATGTGGTAACAGTTCTTCACATTTGTCTTGGGCCCCCAACATTCTGTTGGCCGCTCTGTATCCAGGTGTTTCAGGCTGGTCTCTGCTTTGAGAGACTAACTTTAGCATGTAAAGTCCCGGAGCGGTCTCCTTTTATAACTGGGGAAATGGCCATCGTTCATAGATTTTTTGAGGTGACATCCAGGTTAAGCCAGCATTGGCACCCAGCGAGCTAGGAGTACAGCTTTGGCAGCACCCGGCACCCACTGAGCCAAGAGTTCATTCTTGGCAGAGCCCAGCATATTAGGAGTCCAGTGTTGGCAGCGCCCAGCACCCAGCAAGCTTGAAGTCCAGCACTGGCAGCATTCAGTTAGGAGTACAGCGTTGGCAGCACCCAAAACCCAGCGAACTAGGAGTCCAGCGTTGGCAAAGCCCGACACCCAGCAAGCTAGGAGTTCAGCGTTGGCAAAGCCCGACACCCAGCAAGCTAGGAGTTCAGCGTTGGCAGGGCCCGGAACCCAGTGAGCTAAGAGTCCAGCGTTGGCAGTGCCGGTACCCAGCAAACAAGTAGCCCAGCATTGGCAGCGACTAGCTCCCAGCGAGCTAGGAGTCCAGCGTTTGCAGCACCAAACGAGTTAGGAGTCCAGAGATGGCAGCACCAAGCGAGCTACGAGTCCATCGTTGGCAGCACCCGGCACCCAGCGAGCTCAGAGTCCATCGTTGGCAGCACCCGGCACCCAGCGAGCTCGGAGTCCATCGTTGGCAGCACCCGGCGGGGTGGAGCTCGGAGTTCAGCGCATGGCCGTTTTGTGTGGTTATTGCTGCGTTCCTGTGTGTGCTGCTTATCGTTGGCTCCAGAGAAATAAACTAATGTTTATTAACCTGCCTGGAAATTGTGATTCCAAGTTGCCTGGTCAGCCACTTTTGTGACATTGTGGTTTCAGTTATTGCGAATGTGCGCTGATCTCGTGCTTTGTGTTTTTTTGGAAGGAGAGAAATTCCAACATTAACTGGACAAAAGGAGACAGCACACAATACACAGATGACATCATGTGACCCTGTACTCAGGCACTGACATAGGCAGGGGGAAACCCTCCTCCCGCAGTGCCCACCTGCCTCTTACCTGGGGACGGGTGACAGATTGGTCAGTCAGGGAGCGGCATCCGAAGATAGAGAGAGAAACGGACACGCAGAACTGCAGGACGGAGGCAATTATCAGGAAGGTGATCGCGGTCACATAGACATTCTGGGAACATAACACAACCACAACGTCACAACTACAGCACAACACAGTATCCATCATTCTGTAACTAAGTGTATTGTGTGTATTCACTTCTAGGGGTTTATACAAATGTATCTGTGTGTAAGCGGACACTGTGTGCGTTAGTATTTATGTGTATCGCTTAGTCCTGTGGTGCACAAACTGTGGGTCATGACCCCTTGGGGGTCGCCGTGTATCCCCTCCCTGCTCCGTGTCTCCCCTCCCTGCTCCGTGTCTCTCCTCCCTGCCTCCCCTCCCTGTGATCAGTGTCTCCCCTCCCTGTGATCAGTGTCTCCCCTCCCTGCTCAGTGTCTCCCCTCCCTGCTCCATGTCTCCCCTCCCTGCTCCATGTCTCCCTCCCTGCTCTGTGTCTCCCTCCCTGCTCCGTGTCTCCCCTCCCTGCCCCGTGTCTCCCCTCCCTGCTCCGTGTCTCCCCTCCCTGCTCCATGTCTCCCCTCCCTGCTCCATGTCTCCCTCCCTGCTCCGTGTCTACCCTCCCTGCTCCGTGTCTCCCCTCCCTGCTCTGTGTCTCCCTCCCTGCTCTGTGTCTCCCCTCGCTGCTCCGTGTCTCCCCTCTCTGTTCCATGTCTCCCCTCCCTGCTCCATTTCTCCCCTCCCTGCTCCATTTCTCCCCTCCCTGCTCCATGTCTCACCTCTCTGCTCCATGTTTCCCCTCTCTGCTCCATGTCTCCCCTCCCCGCTCCGTGTCTCCCCTCCCTGCTCCATGTCTCCCCTCTCTGCTCCATGTCTCCCCTCTCTGCTCCATGTCTCCCCTCTCTGCTCCATGTCTCCCCTCCCTGCTCCGTGTCTCCCTAATTGCTCCGTGTCTCCCCTCCCTGCTCCGTATCTTCCCTCCCTGCTCCATGTCCCCCTAATTGCTCCGTGTCTCCCCTCCCTGCTCCGTGTCTCCCCTCCCTGCTCCGTGTCTCCCCTCCCTGCTCCATGTCTCCCTAATTGCTCCATGTTTCCCCTCCCTGCACCGTGTCTCCCCTCCCTGCACCGTAACTCCCCTCCCTGCACCGTGTCTCCCCTCCCTGCTCTGTGTCTCCCCTCCCTGCTCCATGTCTCCCCTCCCTGCTCCTTGTCTCCCTCCCTGCTCTATGTCTCCCCTCCCTGCTCCATTTCTCCCCTCCCTGCTCCATGTCTCACCTCTCTGCTCCATGTTTCCCCTCTCTGCTCCATGTCTCCCCTCCCCGGTCCGTGTCTCCCCTCCCTGCTCCGTGTCTCCCCTCTCTGCTCCATGTCTCCCCTCTCTGCTCCATGTCTCCCCTCTCTGCTCCATGTCTCCCCTCCCTGCTCCTTGTCTCCCTAATTGCTCCGTGTCTCCCCTCCCTGCTCCGTATCTCCCCTCCCTGCTCCATGTCCCCCTAATTGCTCCGTGTCTCTCCCTCCCTGCACCGTAACTCCCCTCCCTGCACCGTGTCTCCCCTCCCTGCACCGTGTCTCTCCCTCCCTTCTTCGTGTCTCTCCTCCCTGCTCTGTGTCTCCCCTCCCTGCACTGTGTCTCTCCCTCCCTGCACCGTGTCTCCCCTCCCTGCTCCGTGTCTCCCCTCCCTGCTCCATGTCTCCCTCCCTGCTCCGTGTCTCCCTAATTGCTCCGTGTCTCCCCTCCCTGCTCCGTATCTCCCCTCCCTGCTCCATGTCCCCCTAATTGCTCCGTGTCTCCCCTCCCTGCTCCGTGTCTCCCCTCCATGCTCCGTGTCTCCCCTCCCTGCTCCGTGTCTCCCCTCCATGCTCCGTGTCTCCCCTCCATGCTCCGTGTCTCCCTAATTGCTCCATGTTTCCCCTCCCTGCACCGTGTCTCCGCTCCCTGCACCGTGTCTCTCCCTCCCTTCTTCGTGTCTCCCCTCCCTGCTCTGTGTCTCCCCTCCCTGCTCCATGTCTCCCTTCTCTGCTCCATGTCTCCCCTCTCTGCTCCATGCCTCCCCTCCCTGCTCCTTGTCTCCCTAATTGCTCCGTGTCTCCCCTCTCTGCTCCGTATCTCCCCTCCCTGCTCCATGTCCCCCTAATTGCTCCGTGTCTCCCCTCCCTGCACCGTAACTCCCCTCCCTGCACCGTGTCTCCCCTCCCTGCCCCGTGTCTCCCCTCCCTGCTCCGTGTCTCCCCTCCCTGCTCCATGTCTCCCCTCCCTGCTCCATGTCTCCCTCCCTGCTCCGTGTCTACCCTCCCTGCTCCGTGTCTCCCCTCCCTGCTCCGTGTCTCCCTCCCTGCTCTGTGTCTCCCCTCGCTGCTCCGTGTCTCCCCTCTCTGTTCCATGTCTCCCCTCCCTGCTCCATTTCTCCCCTCCCTGCTCCATTTCTCCCCTCCCTGCTCCATGTCTCACCTCTCTGCTCCATGTTTCCCCTCTCTGCTCCATGTCTCCCCTCCCCGCTCCGTGTCTCCCCTCCCTGCTCCGTGTCTCCCCTCTCTGCTCCATGTCTCCCCTCTCTGCTCCATGTCTCCCCTCCCTTCTCCATGTCTCCCCTCCCTGCTCCGTGTCTCCCTAATTGCTCCGTGTCTCCCCTCCCTGCTCTGTATCTTCCCTCCCTGCTCCATGTCCCCCTAATTGCTCCGTGTCTCCCCTCCCTGCTCCGTGTCTCCCCTCCCTGCTCCGTGTCTCCCCTCCCTGCTCCATGTCTCCCTAATTGCTCCATGTTTCCCCTCCCTGCACCGTGTCTCCCCTCCCTGCACCGTGTCTCTCCCTCCCTTCTTCGTGTCTCCCCTCCCTGCGTCTCCCCTCCCTGCTCCATGTCTCCCCTCCCTGCTCCGTGTCTCCCTCCCTGCTCTATGTCTCCCCTCCCTGCTCCATTTCTCCCCTCCCTGCTCCATGTCTCACCTCTCTGCTCCATGTTTCCCCTCTCTGCTCCATGTCTCCCCTCCCCGCTCCGTGTCTCCCCTCCCTGCTCCGTGTCTCCCCTCTCTGCTCCATGTCTCCCCTCTCTGCTCCATGTCTCCCCTCTCTGCTCCATGTCTCCCCTCCCTGCTCCTTGTCTCCCTAATTGCTCCGTGTCTCCCCTCCCTGCTCCGTATCTCCCCTCCCTGCTCCATGTCCCCCTAATTGCTCCGTGTCTCTCCCTCCCTGCACCGTAACTCCCCTCCCTGCACCATGTCTCCCCTCCCTGCACCGTGTCTCTCCATCCCTTCTTCGTGTCTCTCCTCCCTGCTCTGTGTCTCCCCTCCCTGCACTGTGTCTCTCCCTCCCTGCACCGTGTCTCCCCTCCCTGCTCCGTGTCTCCCCTCCCTGCTCCATGTCTCCCTCCCTGCTCCGTGTCTCCCTAATTGCTCCGTGTCTCCTCTCCCTGCTCCGTATCTCCCCTCCCTGCTCCGTGTCTCCCCTCCCTGCTCCGTGTCTCCCCTCCGTGCTCCGTGTCTCCCCTCCCTGCTCCATGTCTCCATAATTGCTCCATGTTTCCCCTCCCTGCACCGTGTCTCCGCTCCCTGCACCGTGTCTCTCCCTCCCTTCTTCGTGTCTCCCCTCCCTGCTCTGTGTCTCCCCTCCCTGCTCCATGTCTCCCCTCTCTGCTCCATGTCTCCCCTCTCTGCTCCATGTCTCCCCTCTCTGCTCCATGTCTCCCCTCCCTGCTCCTTGTCTCCCTAATTGCTCCGTGTCTCCCCTCTCTGCTCCGTATCTCCCCTCCCTGCTCCATGTCCCCCTAATTGCTCCGTGTCTCCCCTCCCTGCACCGTAACTCCCCTCCCTGCACTGTGTCTCCCCTCCCTGCACCGTATCTCCCTCCCTTCTTCGTGTCTCCCCTCCCTGCTCTGTGTCTCCCCTCCCTGCACCGTGTCTCTCCCTCCCTGCACCGTGTCTCCCCTCCCTGCACCGTGTCTCCCCTCCCTGCACCGTGTCTCTCCCTCCCTTCTTCGTGTCTCCCCTCTCTGCTCCGTGTCTCCCCTCCCTGCACCGTGTCTCTCCCTCCCTTCTTCGTGTCTCCCCTCTCTGCTCCATGTCTCCCCTCCCTGCACTGTGTCTCTCCCTCCCTTCTTCGTGTCTCCCCTCTCTGCTCCGTGTCTCCCCTCCCTGCACCGTGTCTCTCCCTCCCTTCTTCGTGTCTCCCCTCCCTGCTCCATGTCTCCCCTCCCTGCACTGTGTCTCCCCTCCCTGCACCGTGTCTCTCCCTCCCTTCTTCGTGTCTCCCCTCCCTGCTCCGTGTCTCCCCTCCCTGCAGCGTGTCTCTCCCTCCCTTCTTCATGTCTCCCCTCTCTGCTCCGTGTCTCCCATCCCTGCACCGTGTCTCTCCCTCACTGCTCCGTGGCTCACTCAGGCTGTGATTATACCAACAGTGCAGCAGCGCTCTCCTGCGGCTTCATACGCAGCGACGCTGCAGAGCTACATGCGCACACGCACAATGTCCTGGAACAGGATTGTATATTTTCTGTATATTTTTTCTGCCCTCACACTGCCAGCTCTCCCCAGGGAACGTTGCATGTTTTCCGTGTTCCAAGCAGCCAGGGCTCCTGTGTATATTGCAACATAAATGTTACAATATTACTTTTTCCACGTGTCATTAGTCAGTTGCCCTGGCAACCTCCCAATGCTCATAGTTGAGATTAGCTGAGCCCTCTCCCCCTGCCCTTCTCTGTATATTGTTATGCCCCTTGGCTTGTTCCTATCTGGAAAGGAAAGTGTGAGTTATTTTTTCATCAGCAGACACAGTGAGTAGACACCTCTTCCACTGCTCCCCTAGAAAGGGATTCCTTTTTACCTTCCCCTCAGAGAAGCATTTCCCCTGACACCTGTCAATAGGATTCTTCTCCTCACAAGAGACATTTCCTACCACAAACTACATGAAGTGCTTTTATATTTCTGCTAACCCCACGCAATAAAGTTAAAGTAGAAGGACTTTGTGTGTTTTAAAAAGGGGACAAGTTAAGCTACATGGATCTCCTCACCCGCCACAAGTGAGCCTGGGTCCAGAACACACAAGAGATTTAGCAAGCGACTGCAGGGGAGACATGCTCAGATTTTTCATTGGTTAGATTTTTGAGGAACATGGTTGGTGCACTGAACTTCACTTTGATTGGTCGGCTGTGTCATGTGACGTGGCTGTTGCTGATTGAAAACAAATTTGCACATCTCCTGAACTGTCTTCTGCTTTGCAGCAGCGAGCGGGGAGACAGGTGAATTTGGTATAAGCAGTTTTCAGGTATCTATGAGGTTGAGCCCATAGACACTGAAGCCGTGCGGAGGCGCGCTGAGGCTGAGGGAAAGCGGTGCTTTCCCTGGCCTTAGTGCGTGCGCCGTCCGTGGGCGTGTCTGGGGGAGGGCCAGTGACGTCACGGAGCTAGTTCGCCATCATTGGGCGAACCGCTCACGTGACCGGCCCTGCGCTCCCGTGAGCGCCGAAACGAAAGATTTGGTAAGACACACGCTTCCGCAAGCGTGCGGAAGCGTGCGCGAGCCCCTGCTAAAGCCGCTCTCATTGCGGCTGCAGGGGCTCACTGATAAGCATGCGCGCGCCTCAGCACGGGTCAGCGCCGCTCCCTGCACCATGTCCGAGGCCTAACACTTGTTTTTGCACTGCAAGGTGTCGCTACGGGAGACACATAGGCGTTTTGGGGTATAATCGCAGCCTAATTGCTCCTTGTCTCCCCTCCCAGCTCCGTGTCTCCACTCCCTGCTCTGTGTCTCCTTCCATGTCTCCCCTCCCTGCTCTGTCTCCCCTCACTGCTCCATGTCTCCGTCCGTGTCTCCCCTCCCACATCCGTGTCTCCCCTCCCTGCTCTGTGTCGCACATTAGGGGGCATGTCGCCATTTAGGGAGCGTGTCGCAATTTAGGGGGCGTGTCGCAATTTAGGGGGCGTGTCGCAATTTAGGGGGCGTGTCGCAATTTAGGGGACGTGTCGCAATTTAGGGGACGTGTGGCAATTTAGGGGGCGTGTCACAATTTAAGGGGCGTGTCGCAATTTAGGGGGCGTGTCGCAATTTAGGGAGCGTGTCGCAATTTAGGGAGCGTGTTGCAATTTAGGGAACGTGTTAGATGTGACACTTACCTTTAACATGTAGCACACCATTTAGGGAGCGTGTCACAATTTAGGGGGCGTGTCGCACATTAGGGGGCATGTCGCCATTTAGGGAGCGTGTCGCAATTTAGGGGGCATGTCACAATTTAGGGGGCATGTCGCACATTAGGGGGCATGTCGCCATTTAGGGAGCGTGTCGCAATTTAGGGGGCGTGTCACAATTTAGGGGGCGTGTCGCAATTTAGTCGACGTGTCACAATTTAGGGGGCGTGTCGCACATTAGGGGGCATGTCGCCATTTAGGGAGCGTGTCGCAATTTAGGGGGCGTGTCACAATTTAGGGGGCGTGTCACAATTTAGGGGACGTGTCGCAATTTAGGGGGCGTGTCGCAATTTAGGGGGCGTGTCGCAATTTAGGGAGCGTGTCGCAATTTAGGGGGCGTGTCACAATTTAGGGGGCGTGTCGCAATTTAGGGGGCGTGTCACAATTTAGGGGGCGTGTCGCAATTTAGGGAGCGTGTCGCAATTTAGGGAGCGTGTTAGATGTGACACTTACCTTTAACATGTAGCACGCATATAAGGAGGAATCGCAGTAATAAAAACTAGAAACTGGAATATCGACGCAGAAGACAATAATTGCAATTACAGATACGACGGAGCTGATAATATTCATGGCCAGGCTTCCTCTAACCTGCACAGAGAGGAGAGAAGCGGGGAAAGATCAGCGGAGAAACGCTCTGCAGGACGTCTAAGGAAGGGGTTGATAGAGCAATGCTCTGCAGGACTTCTATAAAGTAGGGGTTAATAGAGTGATGCTCTGCATAACTATATAGTAGAGGTTAATAGAGCGATGCTCTGCAGGATTATATAGTAGGGGCAAATCGAGTGATGCTCTGCGGGACTATATAGTAGAGGTTAATAGAGCGATGCTCTGCAGGATTATATAGTAGGGGCAAATCGAGTGATGCTCTGCGGGACTATATAGTAGGCCAAACCTTTTCCTTGCTCCATACTCCATAAGGGCATTTTAATATAGTGTCACTGAAACATCATAGGGGTAGGTTTATTGGCTAATCTGCTTTACATAGTTACATAGCAGTTACAGAGCCCCTATTTTCAATGAGTGCAGGTATAATACACCCCAGTGTCAGTCTGCACATCACCCTCTATTGAAGAGCAGGTGAATGTATAAGGCTGTATGGAAAGAAATATGTGTAAGTTTTATTATATTCACACCAAGGAATTTGTTCACCCAGTTTGCCTCTATAGTAAGGTAACTATGAAACTGGCTTTGGGCAGCTTTAAATTGCACTACTCACAAACACATATGCTTTATTTAACCCCTGCAGGGCTTTCTCACATTTTTCACTAGTCCATGGGACAATAATTACATATATTCAGTGAAGGTACCTGAAAAATATGGTTATGCCTTGACGTGGCTTGTAGGCTTATAACGCCTTGGCCAAAGGGTTTAACTAAATAACCCTTAATCATGAGATCACTATTTTATTTTAGCCTAATTGGTAGGAGCGCAGGAATCGTTCTTTTTGTTTTACTATATAGTACGGGTTAATAGTGATGCTCTTCAGAACTATATACTAAGGGTTAATAGAGTGATGCTCTGCAGAACGGTATATCAGGGGTTAATAGAGCGATGCTATGCAGGTCCCTATGACACACAGAGACCTGCAGGTTGAAGATTGTAACACAGAACTTTCAGGATCAGAGCTTTGTGCAGAGAACTCACCAGGCAGCGGGACTGGTTATTTTCAGCAGCGACCGACAGCGATCCTGAGATAATGTACTGCAGGGAGAAGAACACACACATTACATACGTGTTACTCACACACTACACACGTGACATACACACATGCACATTACAAACGCTATACACACATTACAAACGTGTTACTCACACACATTCACAATAAAAATGTGATAGAGTACATGCATGTTGTACACACATTGTACACTCAGAAATTACACACACACACACACACACACACACACACACACACATATATATATATAGTGACGAACGGCTCCCTTTGTGTAGCACTGCCGCTTGCCCTGGCTCTTCGCGACACAGTCTTCTAGGGTTTCATTTATAGAAAAGGAGGACAAACATGTGTATACACATAAGGGGCACTCAGCCCTCAACCTTCAGCGGTTTATTTTTCCATTAGTGACAATAAACATTTCAAACACCGTCACTTTAAGAACCAAAAGAAATCATAAAAATAACACCTACTCCTGTCAGGAGTCTCTCACATGCATATCCCTCTCTGCAATGTTGGCTGGGTAAGCCAGTTACCAACTTTAAATAAACACACAGATATAACATTGAATTCTTAACTGTCAGATGGGGACAGCGTCCCAATAGATCCTCAGGTGCTGCAACACATGAGGGGGCCGTCTACCCCAAACAGGATCCTGGGGAGCAGCGTCCTCCCAGCCTCCAGGCTCTAAGAGAGAATGAAGGAGCCAAACTATCTGCAATTTATTCCTGTTCCTCAATTAGGAGAGCAGGTGAGGGAAACCAGACCCATTGTAAAGTCCGGTATGGATTTCCTATCCACCAGACTTAGTGACTATGAATCTGTGGGGTGGATCACTTCCATATTATACCCGCACTTTCTTCTATATATATAAATCTCGTAGCCTCCAGCCGCAACCTTTTATCCTCTGGTCCCTAACAGTATAAGTCCTGCTAGGGACAGGCACTGGAAGAGTTAATTCATCTGTAGGCCTAGTTGCTATTGCAGCCTTGGATGCAGTAGTGTATCCAAGGGCGGGCCTAGCAACAACCAGAGTTTCAGCCTGGGAGAGTGTACTGGCTGGGTGACATATGCAGATGTGACACCTGTCAGTATCAGACCTGCCCTGTTATGCGGCAGGGTTACAAGCCCAACCCCATGGTATATAGACTGGTACTCTCCTTAAAGTAGGTGTGTCTCTTTCCACCCCCTGTGGAGTGAACAACAGCTACACTGATCCAATAAGGGGATGCAGGAAGAGCATCATACAGCATGGAAGGCCGCAATCCTTACCAATATTTCTGCAGGGAAGCAGAGGAAAGAATGGAACTGCTGTTACAGTACCGACACACTTTATTAGAGTGTGGCCGGTACCGCAAGCCGGGAGATTTCCCGGCTTGCTAGTGGCCGCCCCTCGGCTTGCCGCGCGTCATAGACGCGCGGTCACGCGTCTTCGGGAGCCTGAGCCCCCTGCACGCGCGTCCAGGGCTCCCCGAGGGAGCCCTGGTGTCCCGCGATCGCGGGACGGCGGCAGGGGGTTCCGGGGGACCCGGCGGACCCGGCAGCGGTAGGGAGAGCGCCCCGATCGGAGGGCGCTCTTCCGCTGCTTCGGCGCGCGCCCGTCACTCTCGGGCGCGCGCCAGGCTACTGCTGAGGCCAAGAACGGGCAAATGCTCGAATAAACTTGGCCGCAGCAGTAGATCTGACCAATGCAATAAATACCGTGGAACCATATGCGTGTGAATCACTGTCTGGGGACATAGAAAGGTGTCAGCATGGACCATCCTACTGCCACAGGATCCTCGCTGACCAGAGGCGCTGCCAATGAATAAGGTACCCTGCAAACCTGTCCTGATCATTGTCGTGGGAGAGGGGGTTTGGCCCGGTATTAAAGGGGTTACACCCCATTTGGCCACCCCCTGCCCTCACCTGGGAGGCGAGAGGTTAACTGGGCTGAGGTCCAGTACTGTGTTTATGCCCCTGCTTCAGCACCAAATGTGTATCCCCCTGTGAATATGTATTTTCCCCATTCCAGTGTCTGCACCAACACTTACACTGGGATCCAGACGGGAGGGAAAGGGTTAATGTTAGTTTAGTGATTATAGCCCTTTGTTCCTTTTTTCCCGCCTTTGCAGGCTCCATTTTGCAGTCTCTCCATAGGTCGCCATTGCAGCTCCATGTAATCCTATGGGGATTCCGGCGATTTGGGCCTGATATCGTAGAAGACCTGCAGGTGGCGCCCGAGAGGAGGAGCGGCGGTTTCCCTATTGAAAGTCAATGGAGCCATACATTTCAATGGGGATTCCTCGACTCAGACCTCCAGGAACGGGTTGGCAGCCATCCAAACCGCAGACCGCAAAAGCGGAAACGTTATCTTGAAAAGAGCTTTGATTAATCCCCAGTCAAGTTCAGGTTCAATTGGCGTTGGAAACTTAGGTTCTAGGGCACCCCGGAATAAAATTCTTTTTGGCCCTAGATCCTAGGAACCCCCTCACTCGACCCCAACCGGATCCGACAATCAATGACCCCGGTGGTAAAGGGTCGCGCTCGCTACGAGGGTCGCACCATTGACTCTAATGGCAGAGGTAAAAGCCGCGAGTATAAACGGCTAAGTCAGAATGAGCAGAAACCTTGAACCCATAACTTCGGTTCTGTTCAACCTAGAGGGCTGAGATTTGGTCACCATGTAGTCATAGTTCCGGCATGACTGCATGACAAATACCGACCCTCTCAGAGCAAAAGAACGGAGTCAGGTTAATGGTTAAGTTTGGGTTTCTGCCATTGACCTGCATGGCAGAAAAAAGCCTCTTTTGTAAATGTACTTTTAAAACTGTGTTTGTGTAACTCCGGTCCGGTGGGTCGCAGCGAGCTGAAACTTGGCCACCATGGAAAGTCCCCTCCGCCATGAGGGTCTGGCAAGTTTCAACCCGCTCGGCCCAGCCGAACAGATTATTTTAATATGTTTAGATATTAAGAAATGTACTGTATTTTGGGTCTGGTATAAAAGCCCGCGAAAGATACTGGCTCTGCTAAATGTTAATGCTCAAGGGGGCGGCCACATGTCTACAACAGACCCCCTGATCAAAGGCTTCACCACTCTGATTGTGTATACTAGGGCCGAGAAACGCAGAGCTTGAGTGGTCTGGAAGTGTTGTAATTCATACTTACAGACAAAGGATTTCCTGACCAGATACATGTCTGGTAGACTGTAAGGCGCCTTTCCTTTAGTGTGGGGCTAGTGAAATGAGACCCCAGGTGGAAAATGTGCGCATGTGCCAACTAGCTGGGGGCATGGTCCAACAATGCTTCCAACGTTTGCTGGCACAGAGGGATTGGGTGCAGGTAATTGTTAAACAACAACCGCTGGCACCCAATGCTAAGGTATAGGGCTGGAATCCCATATAAACCAGTGTAAGCCCTTTACCCAGTGTCTTCGTTATTACATCTACTTGATTCCTGATGACTGAATGAATTGCCAATCCTCTACCTGATTGCTTCATTACCCAACCCTAAGTAAGTGTTATATTCTTGTATGTTATTTGTATAATCCTGTGTGTTCACCTTCTTTAAGGAATAAACTATATTTATTATATCTAAGTCATGTTCAATTCAACCCAGAGATTTTGTGTATATTATATCCCGTCACAAATTACAGTGACAATCATCACCCCACTATCACAGAGCACTCAGCCCTCCTGTTACCTCACAGGTATGCACAGCATTGCATGAAAGACACTAGTAACAGCCAAATCTCACAGAGGGTGGGAGATAAAGGTGCACACACACACACACGTTATGGTGGGTAAAAAAAAAGGTGTTACATATATATATGTAACACATCCACACCGGGGGAAGGAACAGCACAGATAACATTCCAAGAGACACTGTTTATAATTATACCTTTTGCTTCATTCATTGTAACATCGCCGGAAGAAGAGATCAGTGTATCTCGAAAGCTCGCACAAATAAAAGCATTTCGCTAGCCACAGAACGGTATCATCTATTTATTTTTTGATTATTGAAGCTCGTCTAAAACGGTACTGATACCTCTACATGTATATATATATATATATATATATATATATATATATATAATCAAAAAATAAATAGATGATACCGTTCTGTGGCTAACGAAATGCTTTTATTTGTGCGAGCTTTCGAGATACACTGATCTCTTCTTTCGGCGATGTTACAATGAATGAAGAAAGCAAAAGGTATAATTATAAACAGTGTCTCTTGGAATGTTATCTGTGCTGGTCCTTCCCCCGGTGTGGATGTGTTTTAAACGCCTGTCACGGGAGACGCGCTTAATAACACATTTACATTTCGTGGGTCCTGATTGAGCAGAACAGGTTGAGCAAAATAAACT
Organism: Ascaphus truei; assembly: GCF_040206685.1. NCBI lineage: Eukaryota > Metazoa > Chordata > Amphibia > Anura > Ascaphidae > Ascaphus > Ascaphus truei. The sequence goes on along the minus strand of NW_027457235.1, from coordinate 31,476 downwards.
GAGATTTATTCCCTTGATAGGCAAACACACGACAACTGCAGAATAAACTTAAGTAATGAAGACTACCCCATCGAGGGAATTGTAAGGGTGCAACTGGAAATACTCCAACTGAACACCGGCAAGAGACACCCCATATATATATTGTGACATAGTCCAAAGATGTTAGGCAGCTTTCTGCCCCATTTTAGGTCAGAAAGTGCAGGAATAGTTAAAAATGATCCGTTCCACATCTTCCCATTAACTCAGGCAGCTGGATGGAAAATCCAGACCACAGATTACAATGGCTCTAGTTCTCCCTCACCTGCTCTTCTAATCACATGCACAGGTACTTAGAGCAGAGAGGTTTTGCATTTCACTCTCTCTCCTTAGAGCCTGGAGGCTGGGGGTATCGCTGCTCCCCTGTTTCCAGTTTCGGGGTTGACAGCCCCTCCAAGTATCACAGTCCCAGAGGATTTGCCGGACACCTGGGTCCGAGTACCCACCACAAAACAGATAAGCCAAACAAAGATGTATTACTGTTTGTAATGGACTATGCTGTATCTAGTGACCCTAATTGAGAGGGCATTGTTTTAAACTGGGGGAACCAGGTTAGTTGGCCCAGCAGCAGTTAGAGGCTGATTCTATGTGTAGTTAGATCCCTGAAAGGGATAGGATTTTGTTTATATCATTTGGTTTCTTTTTACTTGAAATAACAATGTGGGAAATACTGTAACACTGAAATGTGTGAACTGCTGAATGAAAGTATCTGAGTACCTCTAACCTTCACATGTTAAAGCTGCAGTACATTACTTGGATGAAAATAAAGCAGGCAGAAGCCTGAGTTAAGCAGCTTAATACTTTGCATGATCCTGTTTTTGTATTAAATAACCCTAGAAGACTGTGTCGGGAAGAACCCAGACAGGCGTCGGCACTACAAAAGAGGGGCGTTTGTCACATATGGTGGAGAATGCGGGTCGACACTAAAAAGTCTGTGGGTTTGCAAATAAATGCGGGGCTTTAAAATGGCCGCCCAGCTGAACTAAAGTACAGATGCTATGAGTGAAGTCTGTTCCACTGTGTATATCAGTTGTGCTTCTAGCATACACAGAGAATGTGCGAGGTAGGATGCAATAGCACCATGAACCCAAACAGAAAACCAAAATGTTTTGCTGAAGAAAAAATTTTTTTTTTGCATCTAGCAAGTGCTGTTTGTAAAGCTAATGCCTTTTGCTGAAGTGAGTGAATTTGCAGCTAGCAAGTGCTGTATGCAAGTTGCTGAAGTGAGTGAAATTGCAGCTAGCAAATTGTTCCTGCCGGGTTTCTAAAATGGCCGACTTGAAATGTTTGTTTTGTAATGTACATAATCATGCAAAACAGTGTCCCTTCAGGCCATACGATGATGATGATGATGATGATGATGATGATGATGATGATGACGATTCGTGTGTGGCCCCTGGAGGAGAGCCGTACCCACAGGTGAATTTGGTGTGCTGGACCTGTCGTGAAGTGGGTCACATGGAAGATGTGTGCCCCAAAATTTTCAAAGACAAACAGCTGCAAAAGCAAGCAACGCCCTGTGAGTGCAAGCAAGATGTGGAAGCTGATACCAGTGAGTGTGTGCCCAGTACCACTGATATCTCTGGAGCTAATAAAGCAAAAAGAAAGAAGAAGAAAAAGAAAACTGTCCCTCAAGTCACAGGGGAAGTGACCGAGCCACTTGAACCTGCGCTGTCAGGACATGCGTCAGAAAGGCGCCGAGATGTGCTGCAGACCGGAGGGACCGGCAGAATTGTCACGGGAACAGTGGCAAAGGAAAAGGAGGAGCAGAGGGAAGCTGAATCCTTGAACCAGGATAAAGAGGCTTTGGTTTCTGCACTCCAAGCTGCCCGCCAAGATTATGAAGTCCTGTGGCAGGATTTGGGGAAGGAGCGAGAATGTTATAAGAAGGTGCAAGAAGCGAACGCAGAGTTACAGAGGTGTATACTCCCAGCTTTACAAGAGCACGAGGCTTTGAAGAAAACAGAGTCTCTCTTACGGAGTGAGCTGGAAGAGGTGACGACTAGTCGGGAAAAGGCCAACACCGTAATTACTATCCTAAAACAGAAATACGGGAAAGCTCTACAAGAGATTCACGCACTCAGCACAGAGGTGCAAAACTCACGCCTGGAGGGCCACGGTCTGAACACAGAGCTGGGAATGTTGAAGCAAACCCATGAGATTGCCCTGAGTGAGTTAGAGACTGTAAAGCAAGAAAATGAGACTCTGAAATTCGAAAATTCAGATTTGACTGACCAAGCAGAAAAAGTAAAGAAACAGTTGACTCAGGAAAAATTAGAAGTGCAGGAAGCACTACAGAATGCATTGATGCACACTCAGAGCCAGCACCAGGAAGAAATGGACGCTCTGAGAACAGAATTGCGACATGTATGCACAAAACAGAATTCTCTCGTGGAGGAACTTAACGTTTTGAAAAAGGAGAAAAGCATTAGAATAATTCAGAAGCACTGCAAAGCTCTTATCCAAGGAAGAAGGGAAAGAGAAAATTATCGGCGTAAACGCGCCGCAACTATCATCCTACAGGCTGCCTACAGAGGGATGAAAATTCGTCAGTTTAATCGCCGGAATAAAGCAGCCTGTGTACTTCAATCATTCTACCGTGCCCGCATGGTACGAAACAGGTTCCTCATTATGAAAGGAGCAACTATAAAGATCCAGTCTCTGACTAGGATGACACAGAACAGGATTCGCTATCAAACCCTGAGAAATGCGTCACTGGTTATACAGCGGTATTTCCGCCTTAATAAATGTAGGCCTCAGGAAAGAGAGGCCCAACACTACATGCCTGCCAGCTGCAAAGGTAAAATGCCTCAGGGTACAGCCGGAGTTAGTGAGCGCCCCATCAAGGTAATCAGTGCTTCATCTTCTAAGTACCATATAATTGCCCCAGAGGGGAAATCCCAAATCTCTGAGAGTGATGGTCTTGAGAAAATACATGGCAGTAAGAAGTACCATAAAGGTTCAAAGGTTGCAAAGCAAAAGCGACGAAGGTCAACGCTGGCCTTGAATTTTTCCGGATCTCGCCACTCTGGGCCACAATATAAAGACAAAGACTATCCGGCCCCAGAGTTCTGTCAGAGGCTAAAGAAACAGTCCAGTCATTTGCAGGTTGCAGCAGCCTATGAAATAAAGTCAGGAAACGTAATGGACTGGAAGTCAAAAAAAAAAAGTGTTTGGGGAATTGACCGATATTTTTTTTTTGTTATTACACGTGTGGACTATGTCACGGACACTTAACTATGCAAATAAGCTATTGTAGTTAAGGTATATTAGACCTCTAGAATAAGCATTTTGTCAATGTTACAATGTTATATTGGTTCTCTGTGTTGAAAATGTAGCTAAACTACAAATTAATATACAGGGTTGATGGCCCTTTCGGTTGGTAAATTATATAATGAAGTTCATATTCGTGTCATGTGAATACTTAATGTTGTTCTGAAGAATTAGCTCAAGTATTTCAGGTAGGACGCTCACCTCAGTGAGGTCCATGGCCGCTCACCCCAGTAGGTGTGAGCTGGGGAGGGGGATATGTGACATAGTCCAAAGATGTTAGGCAGCTTTCTGCCCCATTTTAGGTCAGAAAGTGCAGGAATAGTTAAAAATGATCCGTTCCACATCTTCCCATTAACTCAGGCAGCTGGATGGAAAATCCAGACCACAGATTACAATGGCTCTAGTTCTCCCTCACCTGCTCTTCTAATCACATGCACAGGTACTTAGAGCAGAGAGGTTTTGCATTTCACTCTCTCTCCTTAGAGCCTGGAGGCTGGGGGTATCGCTGCTCCCCTGTTTCCAGTTTCGGGGTTGACGGCCCCTCCAAGTATCACAGTCCCAGAGGATTTGCCGGACACCTGGGTCCGAGTACCCACCACAAAACAGATAAGCCAAACAAAGATGTATTACTGTTTGTAATGGACTATGCTGTATCTAGTGACCCTAATTGAGAGGGCATTGTTTTAAACTGGGGGAACCAGGTTAGTTGGCCAGCAGCTGTTAGAGGCTGATTCTATGTGTAGTTAGATCCCTGAAAGGGATAGGATTTTGTTTATATCATTTGGTTTCTTTTTTACTTGAAATAACAATGTGGGAAATACTGTAACACTAAATGAGTGAACTGCTGAATGAAAGTATCTGAGTACCTCTAACCTACACATGTTAAAGCTGCAGTACATTACTTGGATGAAAATAAAGCAGGCAGAAGCCTGAGTTAAGCAGCTTAATACTTTGCATGATCCTGTTTTTTGTATTAAATAACCCTAGAAGACTGTGTCGGGAAGAACCCAGACAGGCGTCGGCACTACAAAAGAGGGGCGTTTGTCACAACACACACACACACACACACACACACACACACACACACACACACACACACACACACACACACACACACACACACACACACGCCGGTAGAGGCACGAAATCATCCCTCCCACCATCTTCGCTGCTGTCTGTCGGCTCCCTGCTCCCTGCCGTGCTCGCGCGTGGCCCTTGTATAGAAGGGCTGGCTGACCTCAGCCATCTATAACTGGCGTGCGCGCGCACGGCGTAGCGCGCACCGCCACTGTAGAACCAGCCGAACCCTGCATTTCAAAGCCCAGGATTACACACCCTAAGTGTCACCTCCTGTTCTGGACTGAATGACGGCGAATCCCCGCCTGTCTATAATGTCAATTTCCGTACTCTTATAACTTTAAAATACCAAAATTACAGGGGACATTCATTTAATACTGGGGGTGAACGTTAATGCTCAGAAACATAACCCCTTTATGCGTTCGTACCTCAGTAATGCCCACACCAAATATCATCTTTCTAGGATGCTCCTAATGAAAGTTACCGATCGGCTTTGATGTGGTTTAAATCTTTTATTTTAATAAAACAAACGGGCTCAGTCTTATACCTGACTGGAGTGTGGGGTTAAACATTAACCCCTTATGCCCCGTGTAGGTTGGGGGTATTTTTCACACAGTCACAGTAATGCATACACAATACCCGGGCCCAAGAGCTGACATTCTACATTTTAACTTAAAACCCCTATAACTCTCTTCACCTTATCCCTGGTGAGAGATGTACTGAACCCCACACTGGGGTCTGGGGTTTGGGCATATTCCGAGAACCTTTAATGCAATTCAGTTCCCTGCCCGGTTTTACAGCCCTGGTTTGTGCTGAAGCAGGGGAATTTGGCGGTTGTGAGGATTCGCCATTCCGGCATTTCTGCCCCTTTAACCCTCACCTCTCCTGCAGGTTCCAGAGGTGGTCCGGTCAGGCACACCAGCGCGGGTTCTCGTGCACGGCGCGCGTTCAGTGCGCGGTTCCTGTCTGTCTCCGCGATTCCCAAGTCTAGGCTGCGCGGCCCTTCCAGCAACGGTGACGCGTTACGCATGTGCGGTGAACATTCCTCCTGGTCTTCCGTGGCCTCCGTTCCCCGACTCCACCCCCGTCCTAACGACAGCGGTGGGCGGCGCAGCAGCCGCACACGCCCCTCCCCCTTCGTGTCTGGTCCCGCCTTCGGTCTCCGCTCCCGTACTGACGCGGGTGTCGTGACGCCTGCGACTGACGTGCGACCGGGTCGCCAACGTGATGCGCGGGTTACGCGTGGGGCGTGCGTGTCCTCCAGAGGTCGCACCCCCATACTTAAACAGCTGCACAATACGACACACCTGCGCGATCCAGCAGCCTATCAGTGAGCCCTCCCGTGCTTCCTGGTTGCCTCCCATTGGTTGGAGGACCTATTTATACCCTCTCTATGCTCTCCTACCTGGCCGAGCATAACTCCTGTTTGTGTGATGCTAGTCTCTTCACCTTGTACCTGTCTGCCTGAACCCTGCTGCCTGGATACTAATCTGTGATACTCTCCTGCACTGACCCTGGCTTTGGAACCACGACGACGCTGCTCTCTCCTGCACTGACCCTGCCTTTGGAACCACGACGACGCTGCTCTCTCCTGCACTGACCCTGCCTTTGGAACCACGACGACGCTGCTCTCTCCTGCACTGACCCTGCCTTTGGAACCACGACGACACTGCTCTCTCCTGCACTGACCCTGCCTTTGGAACCACGACGATGCTGCTCTCTCCTGCACTGACCCTGGCTTTGGAACCACGACGACGCTGCTCTCCTGCACTGACCCTGGCATTGGAACCACGACGACGCTGCTCTCTCCTGCACTGACCCTGGCATTGGAACCACGACGACGCTGCTCTCTCCTGCACTGACCCTGGCATTGGAATAAGACGACGCTGCTCTCTCCTGCACTGACCCTGGCTTTGGATACGATGACGCTGCTCTCTCCTGCACTGACCCTGGCTTTGGAATAAGACGACGCTGCTCTCTCCTGCACTGACCCTGGCTTTGGTACGACGACGCTTCTCTCTCCTGCACTGACCCTGGCTTTGGTACGACGACGCTGTTCTCTCCTGCACTGACCCTGGCTTTGGAACCACGACGACGCTGCTCTCTCCTGCACTGACCCTGCCTTTGGAACCACGACGACTCTGCTCTCTCCTGCACTGACCCTGCCTTTGGAACCACGACGACGCTGCTCTCTCCTGCACTGATCCTGCCTTTGGAACCACGACGACGCTGCTCTCTCCTGCACTGACCCTGCCTTTGGAACCACGACGACGCTGCTCTCTCCTGCACTGACCCTGGCTTTGGAACCACAACGACGCTGCTCTCCTGCACTGACCCTGGCATTGGAACCACGACGACGCTGCTCTCTCCTGCACTGACCCTGGCATTGGAACCACGACGACGCTGCTCTCTCCTGCACTGACCCTGGCATTGGAATAAGACGACGCTGCTCTCTCCTGCACTGACCCTGGCTTTGGATACGATGACGCTGCTCTCTCCTGCACTGACCCTGGCTTTGGAAAAAGACGACGCTGCTCTCTCCTGCACTGACCCTGGCTTTGGTACGACGACGCTTCTCTCTCCTGCACTGACCTTGGCTTTGGTACGACGACGCTGCTCTCTCCTGCACTGACCCTGGCTTTGGAACCACGATGACGCTGCTCTCTCCTGCACTGACCCTGGCATTGGAACACGACGACGCTGCTCTCCTGCACAGACCCTGGCATTGGAACACGACGACGCTGCTCTCTCCTGCACTGACCCTGGCATTGGAACACGGCGACGCTGCTCTCTCCTGCAGTGACCCCGGCTTTGGAACCACGACGACGCTGCTCTCTCCTGCACTGACCCTGGCTTTGGAATAAGACGACGCTGCTCTCTCCCGCACTGACCCTGGCTTTGGATCATGGCGACGCTGCTCTCTCCTGCACTAACCCTGGCTTTGGATCACGGCGACGCTGCTCTCTCCTGCACTGACCCTGGCTTTGGATCACGGCGACGCTGCTCTCCTGCACTGACCCTGGCATTGGATATGATGACGCTGCTCTCTCCTGCACTGACCCTGGCATTGGATACGATGACGCTGCTCTCTCCTGCACTGACCCTGTCTTTGGAATAAGACGACGCTGCTCTCTCCTGCACTGACCCTGGCTTTGGAACACGGTGATGCTGCTCTCTCCTGCACTGACCCTGGCTTTGGAATACGACGACGCTGCTCTCCTGCACTGACCCTGGCATTGGATACGATGACGCTGCTCTCACCTGCACTGACCCTGGCTTTGGAACCACGACAACGTTGCTCTCTCCTGCACTGACCCTGGCTTTGGATACGATGACGCTGCTCTCTCCTGCGCTGACCCTGGCTTTGGAACATGGCGACGCTGCTCTCTCCTGCACTGACCCTGGCATTGGAACACGACGACGCTGCTCTCTCCTGCAGTGACCCTGGCATTGGAACACGACGACGCTGCTCTCTCCTGCACTGACCCTGGCTTTGGAACACTGCGACGCTGCTCTCTCCTGCACTGACCCTGGCTTTGGAACCACGACGACGCTGCTCTCTTCTGCACTGACCCTGGCATTGGAACCACGACGACGCTGCTCTCTCCTGCACTGACCCTGGCTTTGGATACGACGACGCTGCTCTCTCCTGCACTGACCCTGGCATTGGAACATGGTGACGCTGCTCTCTCCTGCGCTGACCCTGGCTTTGGAATATGACGCTGCTCTCTCCTGCACTGACCCTGGCTTTGGAACATGGCGACGCTGCTCTCCCTGCAATGACCCTGGCATTGGAACCACGATGACGCTGCTCTCTCCTGCACTGACCCTGGCATTGGAACACGGCGACGCTGCTCTCTCCTGCGCTGACCCTGGCTTTGTAACCACGGCGACGCTGCTCTCTCCTGCGCTGACCCTAGCTTTGGAATATGACGCTGCTCTCTCCTGCACTGACCCTGGCTTTGGAACACGACGACGCTGCTCTCCTGCACTGACCCTGGCTTTGGAACCACGGCGACGCTGCTCTCTCCTGCACTGGCCCTGGCTTTGTAACCACGGCGACGCTGCTCTCCCTGCACTGACCCTGGCTTTGGAACCACGGCGACGCTGCTCTCTCCTGCACTGACCCTGGCTTTGTAACCACGGCGACGCTGCTCTCTCCTGCACTGACCCTGGCATTGGAACACGACGACGCTGCTCTCTCCTGCACTGACCCTGGCTTTGTAACCACGGCGACGCTGCTCTCTCCTGCACTGACCCTGGCATTGGAACACGACGACGCTGCTCTCTCCTGCACTGACCCTGGCTTTGTAACCACGGCGACGCTGCTCTCTCCTGCGCTGACCCTAGCATTGGAACACGACGACGCTGCTCTCTCCTGCGCTGACCCGGGCATTGGAACCACGACGACGCTGCTCTCTCCTGCACTGACCCTGCCTTTGGAACCACGACGACGCTGCTCTCTCCTGCACTGACCCTGCCTTTGGAACCACGACGACTCTGCTCTCTCCTGCACTGACCCTGCCTTTGGAACCACGACGACGCTGCTCTCTCCTGCACTGATCCTGCCTTTGGAACCACGACGACGCTGCTCTCTCCTGCACTGACCCTGCCTTTGGAACCACGACGACGCTGCTCTCTCCTGCACTGACCCTGGCTTTGGAACCACGACGACGCTGCTCTCCTGCACTGACCCTGGCATTGGAACCACGACGACGCTGCTCTCTCCTGCACTGACCCTGGCATTGGAACCACGACGACGCTGCTCTCTCCTGCACTGACCCTGGCATTGGAATAAGACGACGCTGCTCTCTCCTGCACTGACCCTGGCTTTGGATACGATGACGCTGCTCTCTCCTGCACTGACCCTGGCTTTGGAAAAAGACGACGCTGCTCTCTCCTGCACTGACCCTGGCTTTGGTACGACGACGCTTCTCTCTCCTGCACTGACCTTGGCTTTGGTACGACGACGCTGCTCTCTCCTGCACTGACCCTGGCTTTGGAACCACGATGACGCTGCTCTTTCCCGCACTGACCCTGGCATTGGAACACGACGACGCTGCTCTCCTGCACAGACCCTGGCATTGGAACACGACGACGCTGCTCTCTCCTGCACTGACCCTGGCATTGGAACACGGCGACGCTGCTCTCTCCTGCAGTGACCCCGGCTTTGGAACCACGACGACGCTGCTCTCTCCTGCACTGACCCTGGCTTTGGAATAAGACGACGCTGCTCTCTCCCGCACTGACCCTGGCTTTGGATCATGGCGACGCTGCTCTCTCCTGCACTAACCCTGGCTTTGGATCACGGCGACGCTGCTCTCTCCTGCACTGACCCTGGCTTTGGATCACGGCGACGCTGCTCTCCTGCACTGACCCTGGCATTGGATATGATGACGCTGCTCTCTCCTGCACTGACCCTGGCATTGGATACGATGACGCTGCTCTCTCCTGCACTGACCCTGTCTTTGGAATAAGACGACGCTGCTCTCTCCTGCACTGACCCTGGCTTTGGAACACGGTGATGCTGCTCTCTCCTGCACTGACCCTGGCTTTGGAATACGACGACGCTGCTCTCCTGCACTGACCCTGGCATTGGATACGATGACGCTGCTCTCACCTGCACTGACCCTGGCTTTGGAACCACGACAACGTTGCTCTCTCCTGCACTGACCCTGGCTTTGGATACGATGACGCTGCTCTCTCCTGCGCTGACCCTGGCTTTGGAACATGGCGACGCTGCTCTCTCCTGCACTGACCCTGGCATTGGAACACGACGACGCTGCTCTCTCCTGCACTGACCCTGGCATTGGAACACGACGACGCTGCTCTCTCCTGCACTGACCCTGGCTTTGGAACACTGCGACGCTGCTCTCTCCTGCACTGACCCTGGCTTTGGAACCACGACGACGCTGCTCTCTTCTGCACTGACCCTGGCATTGGAACCACGACGACGCTGCTCTCTCCTGCACTGACCCTGGCTTTGGATACGACGACGCTGCTCTCTCCTGCACTGACCCTGGCATTGGAACATGGTGACGCTGCTCTCCCTGCAATGACCCTGGCATTGGAACCACGATGACGCTGCTCTGTCCTGCACTGACCCTGGCATTGGAACACGGCGACGCTGCTCTCTCCTGCGCTGACCCTGGCTTTGTAACCACGGCGACGCTGCTCTCTCCTGCGCTGACCCTAGCTTTGGAATATGACGCTGCTCTCTCCTGCACTGACCCTGGCTTTGGAACACGACGACGCTGCTCTCCTGCACTGACCCTGGCTTTGGAACCACGGCGACGCTGCTCTCTCCTGCACTGGCCCTGGCTTTGTAACCACGGCGACGCTGCTCTCCCTGCACTGACCCTGGCTTTGGAACCACGGCGACGCTGCTCTCTCCTGCACTGACCCTGGCTTTGTAACCACGGCGACGCTGCTCTCTCCTGCACTGACCCTGGCATTGGAACACGACGACGCTGCTCTCTCCTGCACTGACCCTGGCTTTGTAACCACGGCGACGCTGCTCTCTCCTGCACTGACCCTGGCATTGGAACACGACGACGCTGCTCTCTCCTGCACTGACCCTGGCTTTGTAACCACGGCGACGCTGCTCTCTCCTGCGCTGACCCTAGCATTGGAACACGACGACGCTGCTCTCTCCTGCGCTGACCCGGGCATTGGAACCACGACGACGCTGCTCTCTCCTGCACTGACCCTGGCTTTGGAATACGACGACGCTGCTCTCTCCTGCACTGACCCTGGCATTGGAACACAACGACGCTGCTCTCTCCTGCACTGACCCTGGCATTGGAACACGACGACGCTGCTCTCTCCTGCACTGACCCTGGCATTGGAACACGACGACGCTGCTCTCTCCTGCACTGACCCTGGCATTGGAACCACGACGATGCTGCTCTCTCCTGCACTGACCCTGGCATTGGAACCACGACGATGCTGCTCTTTCCTGCACTGACCCTGGCATTGGAACATGACGACGCTGCTCTCCTGCACTGACCCTGGCTTGGCTCCATGACTACCCTACGCTCTCCGACTCTGGCTACGTACCCCAACAATCCGCTGCTCTATACTCCAAGACCCGGCAAGTTCCTCACTTACGCTGTCTTCTGTTACCCTGATCCGGCCTGCACGACTATCCTACACTCTAGACGCGACCTCGCGGTTGTGGCTGGCAGTCTATACAATTCCCTACCTCAGCCGGCAGTCGCGCCTCGTTTGTGGTGAGCTACGCTTTACAGCGGTGAGCTGCAAACTGCGTTCTAGGGAGGATTTTGTCCGGTGATCTGTGTTACTCATGTCCTCCGGAATCTGGGGGGATCTTCACGCGGAAGGTGCAGCCGCGCCGCACTGCAAGATTTTTTAAACTCAATGAAATTTAGTTTAAAATTTGCGACGGAGGCGTGGCCACGCCCCCACCGGGGGTTCACCCAATGAGGGCGAACCAGCCGCGTGACGTAATGGGCACGCCCCCGCAAATCCCCGACCACGCCCCCTCCCGTCGCAAGCTCCCTCTCTCCCCTCAGACCGCAGATCGCGGTTAGCGCTGTGCACGCGCCGCCCCCTCGCCGGGCGCGCGTGTCACAGACATGACTGGGACCGCAGCCTTATTATACCAACAGTTATATACCACAATTGGGTTGAAGAGCTGACACTCCACAGTTCCCCAATATAGCTCAGGGGCACATTTCACACACACTATCATAAATTTTCAGGACTGCAGCCAGCTCTGGACTGCAGAACTGACACTTCACAGTCACCTTTTATGACTCGGGAAACCCCCAGCTGGGCATAATGCTTTAATTGGTGGCTTGGGGACCCCTTCATCGTCACAACTGGGGCAACTCTGAGGGACACGGGGGCGACTCTGAGGGACACGGGGGCGCGTCTCTGAGGGACACAGGGGCGCGTCTCTGAGGGACACGGGGGCGCGTCTGAGGGACATGGGGGCGCGTCTGAGGGACATGGGGGCGCGTCTCTGAGGGACACGGGGGCGACTCTGAGGGACACAGAGGCGCGTCTCTGAAGGACACGGGGGCGTCTCTGAGGGACACGGGGGCGTCTCTGAGGGACACGGGGGCGTCTCTGAGGGACACGGGGGCGTCTCTGAGGGTGGTACTACCACCGTGGGTGATGTTTATGTAGCCCTTGTACCCCCCCCCTAAGTGAGATTGGGGGGGGGGGGTGTATGCTCTTTTCAGCTTCTCTGGTGCTGTTTCTTGACCTGCTGGTAACAGGAGGGCTGAGCACTCCGCGGTGGTGTGGGGAGAAAACAGTACATGGACAGGTTACCTGGATCTCTCTGGTGCAGCGCCTCCAGCCAGCAAGGGTCCCCTGTAGATATTCAGGGGATGGACCCTTACTGACACCCCTTCATTCTCAGAGACAGGAACACACACAGCATGACACTTCTGTACTTTATTGACAGGCAGCTCCAGTACAGAGAATAGCAGGGTCACAGGTTTCTCATCCTCATCTGCCTATTTCTCTCCATGTTCTCTAACTGAGAGCTCTGCCCTAAGCAGCATAATTCCCCTCCCTCCCAGCCCCTCATGGGTGGGAGGGAGAGACCTCTCTCTTTTCTCTATCTGCTCACTCCAATCCTTCCAGAACTCAACTGAACTAATTTGGGAGGATGTCCCAATTTCAATATCTTTGGGGAGTGTCTCTGACTCATAGCAAGCCAGAGCCGGATACAGATTGGCCCACACACACCAGGGGGCGTTCCAACCAATATCCACCCCTCAGATTGACATCCTCAGAGTTGCTAGGCCTGCCCTTGAATACTGATACATCATTCAAGGCTGTAACACACACACAGGCCTAAGGAAGGAATTAACCTTTCCACTGCCTGTACTAACAGGACTGACAGAGGAAAGGCCCAGGAAATGAAGCAACTGCCGCCAGGCTATGTTACATTTATTTGATTAATAAATATATTGATTTTTGACCACCTGGCTCCCTGGCAGTGCGCTTCTGTTCTCTTCTTTTTGCGTTGGATCTTCACACCAGCGGCTGGACACGCCATCAGGGACTCATGGAGGCTCAGGAGTGGGTAAGAAACTAGCTTTATTTCTCAATGTTTACAAGGTTATGCAATACCAGTTTTAATTTAGTTTGACTCCAATGAGTTATTTTCACCTTGCTGGTTCACTTCAGGAGACACTATATTATCAACTGACTGGTAATTCACTTATGCTATTAATCCAGACCCACTCCATAATAGAGCATCACTCCAGGGCCTGCATTTATATCATTGATTAAGAAGGATATATATTCCAGACACTTTACTATATTCATTTGTCTGTAGTAACACCCCAGTTTTGGCACCAGGAGGCGCTCACCCCTTCTATAATATGCAAGGCGGTTCTAATGAGGGATTCTGGTTTTGGTGTTTATCTGCGCACTTTGTTTATTTATTTATTTATTTTATAAAATATTTTACCAGGAAGTAATACATTGAGAGTTACCTCTCGTTTTCAAGTATGTCCTGGGCACAGAGAAAAACAAATAATACATGGTTACAAATACAGTTACATAAATGAACAGGGTATACATTATATACAAGACATTGCATGCACAGTTAAAGAAAATATATATTATGGGCGTATGAAACAGTTACAGACCAGATTAAAGTGTGAGACAGCCTTAGATTTGAAAGAACTTAAACTGGTGGTGGATGTGAGAGTCTCTGGTAGGTTGTTCCAGTTTTGGGGTGCACGGTAGGAGAAGGAGGAACGTCCGGATACTTTGTTGAGCCTTGGGACCATGAACAGTCTTTTGGAGTCTGATCTCAGGTGATAAGTGCTGCAGGTGGTAGGGGTGAGGAGCTTGTTCAGGTAGCTGGGTAGCTTGCCCATGAAGAATTTAAAGGCAAGACAGGAAAGGTGAACTTTGCGCCTAGACTATAGTGATGACCAATCTAGTTCTTTGAGCATATTGCAGTGATGTGTGTTGTAGTTGCATTGGAGAACAAAACGACAAATTGAATTGTAGAGGGTGTCAAGTTTGCTAAGGTGGGTTTGAGGTGCCGAGCCGTATACTATGTCTCCATAGTCAATAATTGGCATTAGCATCTGCTGTGCGATACGCTTTCTGACCAGGAGACTTAGGGAGGATTTGTTCCTGTAAAGTGCCCCTAGTTTGGCATAGGTCTTGGTTGTCAGGATATCAATGTGCATCCCGAATGTTAAGTGGGAGTCAAACCATAAGCCCAGATATTTAAAACTAGTGACAGTGGTTAGGGTGGTGTTAGCGTTGGTTCTAATCAGGAGCTCAGTCACTGGAAGCTTTAAAAATTTAGTCTTGGTCCCAAATACCATTGTTACAGTCTTGTCAGTGTTTAAAAACAGTTTGTTTTGGGAAATCCAGTTTTCGAGTCTCAAAAAGTCAGACTGATGTATGTGTTGAAGGTCAGAGAAGCTATGGCTGTGTGCATATAGGATTGTGTCATCTGCATACATGTGTATTGAGGCTTCCTTACAAGCTGTGGGAAGATCATTAATGAACACTGAGAAGAGTAGGGGCCCCAGAACAGAGCCTTGCGGGACACCACAGGTGATGTCCAGGGGGTTGGAGTTAGAGCCTGAGATGGACACATGTTGGGATCTTCCTGATAGGTAGGACTGAAACCAGTTTAAAGCAAGCTTCCCTATTCCAGAGCTCTGGAGTTTGTTAAGCAGGATAGCATGATCAACTGTGTCAAAAGCCTTTGCAAAATCTAGGAATACTGCACCAGTGAGTTGACCCCGTTCCATTCCACACTGGATTTCATTGCAAACTTTTAGCAGGGTAGTTACGGTGGAGTGTTTGGGGCGAAATCCAGATTGGAATTGGCTAGGGAAATTTGTCTTGTTATAGTAATCGCTTAATTGGGAGTGAACACGTTTCCATGACTTTGGATAGAATTGGGAGAAGATAGATTGGCCTGTAGTTTGAGACAGTGTTTTTGTCCCCACTTTTGAAGATTGGGACAACTCTGGCAGTTTTCCAGGTCTTAGGGATATGGCCAGCAGACAGGATAGAGTTGACTATGGACGCAATTGGTTTGGAAATGGCTGGGACACCAATTCGTAGGAACCTAGATTGTAGTAAGTCATCTCCGCATTGGCTGCTTAGTTTTAATTTGAGGAGCGCTTGTATAATCTCTTCAGATACTGGGCCAAATTGAAAATTGTGGGCAGTGTTGGGAGGGGGTGGGACTATAGGGGTACTCCCAGGATGAGATTCAGGTTTGTGGTTTGGGCTGCGTTTCGCTAATAAGTTAGTGGCACACCCCACAAAGTAATCATTGAATGCATTTGCAATGTCAGTGGGGTCTGTCAGAGTAATATCCCCCTTAGTGATATTACTTGGCTGTTGATGGTTAGAAGGCTGTAATATGTTGTTGATAACCTTCCAGAAGTTAGCTGGGTTTGCTGTATTCTGGAGGAGATTGTCAGAGTAATACAGGCATACCCCGCATTAACGTACGCAATGGGACCGGAGCATGTATGTAAAGCGAAAATGTACTTAAAGTGAAGCACTACCTTTTCCCACTTATCGATGCATGTACTGTACTGCAATCGTTATATACGTGCATAACTGATGTAAATAACGCATTTGTAACAGGCTCTATAGTCTCCCTGCTTGCGCACAGCTTTGGTACAGGTAGGGAGCTGGTATTGCTGTTCAGGACATGATGACAGGCGCATGCGTGAGCTGCCATTTGCCTATTGGGCGATATGTACTTACTCGCGAGTGTACTTAAAGTGAGTGTACTTAAAGCGGGGTATGCCTGTATTGTGCTTTTGTATGCCTTGTTTGCCTTGTGCACACGTTCCGCAGGCATCTGTAGTGATTGAGATCCTTGGTAGTGCCAGTTACTTTGTAGCTTTTCCACAAGGTATCCCTGAACTGGTAGAGTGCTATAAGGTCAGGTGTAACCCATGGAAGGTGGGCCCCCCGTACCCTTATCTGCGTAGTGGAGCATGGGTATCGCAGAGTTTTAAGAACTCTGATTGGAAATAGTCGAGCGCAGAATCAGGGTCAGGAATTAAATCGATTCTGTGCCAAGGGCAGTTGTTAAGGTCATCCAGAAACTGTTGTGTGTTAAAGTTTTTAAATGTTCTAGTGAGGAGAACTTTAGGGCTTGATTGGGGCGGTTTAATTTTCCTTACACAGTACACTATTGCATGGTCACTAAAAATGTCAGGAAGGATGCCAGAGGATTGGATTCTGCTGGGGTTTGAGGAGAGAATCCAGTCTAGCAAGGAATGGTTATGCGACTTCAGGTTTATCCGTGTGGGTACTCCCCGTTGTGTCTTTGTGTCTTTGTCTCCGAGCCGTGGCTGCCACGAGACGTTGAATTTAATAAGAAAGGAGGCTTCATTTCCAGGGCTTATTGGTTTGAACAGAAAGTGCAGGAGGAGCAGTCGTGGGGTTCTGTGTTTATCGGTTAAAAGCTTAAATCAGAATCTTTATTTAGAATATACATGTATATTCCTCTGGCCTAGCACTGCAAGTCCTGGTAATGGCAGGCAGGGCTAGAGTTAACCCGTAGCACATGGCCTGCATGTGAGTGAGTTCCCCAGTATAGGTACTACTGTATGTATGCGTGTGTATGTGTATCTATGTCTTTATTTATATAGCACCATTAATGTACATAGCGCTCCACAGCAGTAATACACGGGACAATCATAGAAATAACAAATAATACAAATAACAGATTGTCCTGGAACAGGATTCATATATCTGTTTACTACCCCCCACCCCCGTTTGCAGCTCCTTATTTCAGCTGCATGTATATTTGCTCTGAAAACACACAGTGCCTGTGGAACTGATACATTTGTTGCATTTGGGCTTTCCAATTAGCTCATAACCAGGTTGTCTTGGCAACCCCCTTAATCCCCCTGGTTTAGTGGCGTTTCCCTTACTCCCCTGTCTGTATTCACAGATAGTCTCATCCTCAGACTGTTCCTGTTCCCAGAAAGCCATATACTTCCTTTCCCCCCAGGACACTGAGTGAGTGAGTACCTGCCTGCTAACACCTCTGGCAAGGCCTTTCTGTTCTTACCACAGTCTTACCCTGATATTAGCACTTCATATAGAGAAGCTCTCTCTACCCACACTACGTCTGCAAGTACCTCTCATCCGATGACACTCCTTCAATAAAACTAAGAAAGACAAAAGGACTTGTTGTGCTTTGGAAGAAGGAAGACAGGAGTTAAGCTAACTGGAGCCATTCATACACCATACGTGACCCTGGTTCCAGGATACAGATCATGGGAAGAAGTGCTTCAGGCAAAAGCCCCAGGGGAGGGGGAGGGGGAAGGGGGTGCACATATCATGGTATAGGAAAATGATCATGCAGGAGCTAGGAACATACAACCTGCCCTTTGGGGCTCATTATGTTGGGATCGAGGCTGAACAGTCCGTGGGAATGGGGGAAGCTTCGGTGAAACGGGGACTCCCGTGTTGATCTTGGGTGGGGGAGTCTCACCCCGATTCTCTTTTCCGCAACATCCAAAGATCAGGAACGTAACCCGGGGGCGGAGCTGCTACAGAGACGGCTGCGGTCCAGCAGAAGTTCCTCGCAGGAGAGCTGAGACTTGCGGGTAGTTGGAGGGACTTCGCGGGAGAGGGATGGAAAAGGGCAAAGAGTCCGGGTAAGGTGCGGGGGGGGGCAGTGGAGTGGTGGGACGGATGGGTGGGGGAGCGAGCAGCTCGAGCCAGGAACGGGAGCAGGGGGTTCAGAGGGCCGGAGGGGGGAGAGGAGGAGAGAGTGCGCCTCCCCACAGGGACCGGGAATCCGCTCCGCCCTCCCCACCCCCCTCTAGATCGATGGCGGATCAGTAGTTGATGGGACCTGCTAGGGCCCACGACCAGAACGACTGCGGATAAAAATAGGGGGTCCTCCGAGAAGAGCTGGATCCTAGTGGGGAGGGTGGAGGGTCCCCGCGGCAAAGGGGTGGTGAGAAGGCAAAGGACAGGGATGGGATGTGGAGGGGCAGTGGAGTGGTGCAGCGGCCGAGGGGGGAAAGTGGGAGAGTGTGGGTCCCCTCCTGGATCAGCCATCTTGACTTCTGGCATGGGGAGCATAGCAGGTAGGTCGCCGGGGAGGGGCGGGAAGGAATGGAAAGAGGCAGGGAGGGGTGGGGGGGGGACATCACGTCCATTCCCCCCCCCCCCCACCACTCCCTGCCTCTTTCCATTCCTTCCTGCCCCTCCCCAGCGACCTACCTGCTATGCTCCCCATGCCAGAAGTGGACGTGAGGGAGGGGGATATTGCTCGTGAGATCGGTTCCTTGCTTGAGGCTTGTAGACCAGGTAGAGCTGGAGAATCGAGAGTATGTTGGGCGTCTAGGGTGGCCGGTTGTTAGGGGAGGCAGGGTGGACCTTTAGGCACGTAGTGGCGCAGGCAGCTACCGTAGCCCCAAGGGGACACAGTGGAAGTTCAGTGAGGCTTCTGGTTGGCTATGCGCTCCGACGCCCGGGGGTATCTGAAGGGTCCGGCCTTGTTGCAGTACGGGGGGGTCGGTCATCCTCTTGCGGAGGGGCAGTCTAAGGGCTTTCAAGAATTCCTGGGAGTCCTCTGGGGCTGTGATAGTGAAGTGGCGTCCGTTGCGGAGCGCAAGCAGTTTGAAAGGAAAGCCCCATCTATATTTGACTCCCCGGTCTCTCAGATAGCTTGTAAGGGGTTTCATTTCTCTATTTTAACGATGGTGACCCTGGTAAGGTTGCTGAAGATTTGTATGTCGGTATCTTCTATGCGGATGCCCCTCACTCCTCTGGCGGCAGACGTGATTTTTTTTCTGCGTGGTGTAAGCGTGCAACTTCACGATGACGTCCCTGTGGCGGTTCGGGTCCGAGGGCTTGGGAACTAGGGCCCGGTGCGCCCGGTCCATTTGGAGGTCATGTTCGGTCAGTTCCGGGACCAGCTGCAGGAATGCTTTTCGGAGGTAGGTCTGGAGATCATCGTGGGAAACATCTTCAGGAATATTTCCGAGGCGGATATTTTGTCTCCTCTCTCTGTTTTCCAGATCCTCTAGGGCGCTTTTTAGGTCGTTTATTACATAGCCACACCTGGCCACCTCATCCTGTGTATTTGTTTGGGCGGTAAGGACTCCGTCCATTTTGGCCTCTAATTCGTCTGTCCTTTTGGAGAGGGATCCCAGGTCTGATCTTATCCCTTCAAGGGCCGTCTCTATGTCCTCCTGGAACCCTCTCCTCATCTTTAGAAGTTGGGACTCAAAGAATTCCCTGTTCAGGCCGTGATATTCGGGGTCAAATTGCTGCTGCAGACCACTCAGAGCAGCGTGCTCAGGCTCTCCATCGCCATCTTGGAGCTCGGGGCTCTGCTCTGTCTGCCGTGGCGTGGGAGGGAAAAACGGGTTTTGGGCTTTTCTTATTTTCGCTGCCATGTGCTCAGCCTCGGGTGCAGTGTTGTGAGTTTATTTTCAGCGTTTTTTGGTGGTGAAAAATGCTCTTTCTAGTAGATTTCTTTGGAGGGTGTCAGGAGCTCTTCCCCTAGTCGGCCATCCACAGTGATGTCACCGGAAGCCTCCCCTTTATCTGCATTTTTAACCACAATCTCAGTGTTGTTTTTCAGGGAAGAGATAGCATGTCGTAGCTCTGGTTGTAGATTATCACCGTGCTGAGGATGAGCAGTAAACTGAATTCCTTTCGCCAGGAGTGATAGATCTCTTTCAACCACCTGTTTGAACAAATTAATAACATTATCATTTGTGGTATCTGGACAGAATTTCGATTTATTACATAGTCCTGATGGTTATAGTATTAAATACTATAACCATATCCTGCAGAGCACCTCTCACTTTACACAATTCTCTTGTTATACATGTTGATGCGGTCCCACTAATCTATGCTTTGATAGTCCTGATGGTTGCCTGCCCAAAAAATTGGTTGATAGATCAGATGATTCTTTGTGTTCTTCTGATAGTTCTATCATATCACGAAGGAACCATTGATCGCGAAACGTCATCTGCTTTGAAATGTCAAAGATTGGTAATGTGTGTTCAACTTTTTCGTGAATCAAAGCATTAGAATCTTGTGGTATGGTGGTATGACCAGTGTGGGTTTGTCTGCCCTTCAAATCTTTTGAGAGATAATTTTCTAGTAAATTTATACAAATCTACAATGGTAGAGAAAAGATTGAAATCTCTATTAGGAGCAAAAGTCAAACTAAGGTCTAATACTTTTAACTCTGCTTGTGATAATTGATATTTAGAGATATTAATGACATTTGTATCTTCAATTTTCAATATCGACTCCTCTTTGATGGATTTGTTCCTGGATTGTGATTTCGTCCTGTGTCCTTTCTTTCTCTGCTTTTTTGACGACGTTTGGTGTCTGCTAGATGAATTCCGACTCACATATGATCTTCCTGAAGTGCTGGCTTCCTCAGCTGATGATGCTAGGGAACCGTACTCAGAAAAAGAGACCCCGTGTGTGATGGATTCACTGTCTGTTATTTCTGAGTCTGTATTTCTTTTATCAGAATGTTTAGACTTATTTGGTTTCTTTACAATGGATTTAGATGGTTTGCTGCCTCTTTGAGAATGTGTATTTTTTGGTGAGATTTTTTTTGCTGGCTGTGGTTTATGCCCGATGTTTACCTGCCCACGTTCGTTGTCAAGTCTATCTCTGTCATATTTATTCTCTTTAACTTGCATGCTGTTGTTTTCAAATTGTTTAATATTAATGGCTAATTTATCATATTCATTAAATTCATCAATGTGTAAATTCTTCTAACTTGGTCTGTAATTCTTCTACTAGTTGTTTGGCTATTTTTTTCTCTTTCTGTCTATGTTGTATGATAAGGTCAACGAGTTTGAAAGAGCAGTCATCTAGTATAAGACAACACTGCTTTTCAAAATCTCTGTCTGCAAATCCACACGTGGGTGCTTTGGTCATTCTCAACCCTCTGGGGATTCGTTTGGTTTAATTGGTAATTCTCAAGTGTAGTGATTTCCCACCAGATTTTTTTTTTGTTTCAAATTTTATTATTAGGCATTTATAACATTTACAGCTTTTTGAATATTTGTCAACCTTTTAGCCTAATACAAGTTTTCTAACTTTTGTCTGAGGCGGGGGAGAAAGTCCCAACGTTCCCCTGACCTTCAGAGGTCTGTCGGGGTAGCGCGGTTTAAGAAACAGAAAAGGGGAGAGAGAGTGATAGAGGGGGGGGGGGGGGTAGGGGGTGAGGGGGGTTGAGATAGGGGAGGGGGTGGGATTTGGCTCCCTGATCTTTGGCTGCCTTAGTTTGGGTCTTTATTTATTATTGCTATGGGGTATTTTGGCGTTGGGGGAGCATATACATTAGCCATGAGTCCCAGGTATTGTTGAAAGAGGTGGTGGACCTTTTCAGGAAGGCTGATAGTCTTTCCATTTTTCCCACCAGATTTTTAAGTCATTTGAGATTAGTTTTTCTAATAAAGTAAAATATTTCTTTAGATCTTGAGAATCTTCACAGAATCTCATTATTCTTATCAAATACAGAATTGGCTTTTTTTTTGTTTCTTTCTGTAAGATTAAAACAATTAAAGGCGAAATGTGATTTCGTATTAGATTGTATATTTGATTCCATTTTTGATGTCGATTCCATTATGGAAAACAGTCAATGCAAGTAAAGTCCAGATGTTTTATGGTGTGTCTATAAGTTGCACAAAAAAAATGAATACCACTAAGAGAGTTCACTTGTATGCTTGAAGGAGTTCTTTGTAGAAAAATTGACATTATTTTGGGTTTCTTTGCCATGCTTTGAATATTCCCATTTATGCTATTTTTGGAGCTGAGAGTAGTATCTATCTATACCAGGTGGTAGATAGCATGGTCGGAGTCACAGGCAGAGGTCGGAGGCAGGGGGCAGATAGCGTGGTCAGGGTCACGGGCAGAGGTTGGCAGCAGGGAATCCACAGGGACAGGGCAAGGGACACACAGGGAACAAGCCTATTTGCAGGCAAGGACCTTTTATTCGCAAGGACAAGTACAGGAATCAGGAACAGGTTGTGACAGAGCAGTCCAGGGAATACAAAGCAAAGGCTAGGCAGCAAACAGGAAACTATAAGGACTGGCAGAGACAGAAGACAGGAGCACCCAGGAGGAGACAGACAGAGGAAAACCCAGAGCAGACAGAAATAGCAGCACAGCCGGGGGACAGACAAAGGAACTGTGAGAGGGAGATTTAGGGAACTATGTCAGGGCTATTCCTAACACAAGGATTGCTGCCCAATGGGGTGACGTGCTGGGTCACATGACAACCATGGGACAGGCGGTAAAGCAGAGTACTGCCGAGTATGCCTGGAACACTGTGGCGTCCAAGGAGAAGATTCTTTGCAGTGAAACCATTTTATTGGATAAAAACCATAATACACAGAGAGCAGATATACAGCAATCACAACAAGAGTCACAGTAGGCAGGCGGGCGTTCTGGATTTATATTAGTGTTCCTGGCGTGTTATATCAGGGTCACGGGCGTGTTGTATTAGGGTCACGGGCGTGTTGTATTAGGGTGGCTGCTATAGACCTCACATAGCCAGGCATAAAAGAACACGTATCCCACCCTATCTCAGAGAGCTAATACAGATAAGGGGGCGGGGGAGAGAGGGGGCGCTGCCTGTGTAAACTCTTGCTAAACACACAGATATCTGGCAGGGAGCAGCCAGAGGAAATCACCCCCTCCCAAGTCTCAGCTCATCATGTTTACAAACCCACCTACTTTTAGGAGTCAACCACCCAGATGTGACCCCTTAAACATGTCACTGGCACTATGGCACTTTGGCCCGGACTCCAAGGGGGGGGGCTGACCTTTAGGAGACAGAGGGGGAGATTCACTAAGGTCAGATAAGGCGGCTGGAAGCTCGATCTGGTGACTTTCATTCAAGTCAATAGCAGTTACGCTCTGATTCCCCTTATCAGAATTCGGTGAACCCCCCCCCCTCATCTCTATCTTTCCCTGTCTCACCCCTCCTCTTTCCCTCATACTACCTTCCTCCCCTCCTTATTATCTTTCTGTTTCCCCCTCCTCTCCCCCTCATACTATCTGCCTCCCCCCTCCTCTCTCTATCTTTCCGCCCCCTATCCTCATTATCTTGCTGTCTCCCCCACCTCTCCCCTTCATACTACCTGCCTCCCCCTCCTCATTATCTTGCTGTCTCCCCCACCTCTCCCCTTCATACTACCTGCCTCCCCCTCCTCATTATCTTACTGTCTCCCCCTCCTCTCCTCCTCATATTACCTGCCTCCCCCTTCCTCCTCTTTATCTTCCCCTCCTACTCCATGTCTATAAACCCTCCCCCCCTCTCCCTGTGTCCCCCCTGGTTCTGTCTCTCAGGATTGAGACCTCAGTGGGTCTGCAGGTGCAGGGCTATCGGTACTGGGGGTTATTGTGGACGGGGTACAGAGGGGACACATTGTTGCCTCTGTAGTCAGGTTGAGGTAGAGTTGGATTCCCGGACATCTCAGGCTGAGTTGCAGAGACCATGGCGATCCTGAAACCATTGCCCCCCTGATTCTCATTGCTGGGGGGCACAGGGTAGGGGTTTGGGTTCCCTGAAACCCCTGGAGGAGCGACACCGACTCCAGGAATCATATAATCATTCTGCATCACAAACACCTGTTGGGTAAAAACATGATACAATGTGACACAGTATGATACCAAATGACAGTGCACCATGAAACAATGTGACACAGCCCGATACCATGAAACAATGTGACAAAGCCCGATACCATGATACAATGTGACACAGCCCGATACCATGATACAATGTGATACAGCCCGATACCATGAAACAATGTGACACAGCCCGATACCATGAAACAATGTGACACAGCCCGATACCATGATACAATGTGACACAGCCCGATACCATGATACAATGTGACACAGCCCGATACCATGAAACAATGTGACACAGCCCGATACCATGATACAATGTGACACAGCCCGATACCATGATACAATGTGACAAAGCCCGATACCATGATACAATGTGACAAAGCCCGATACCATGATACAATGTGATACAGCCCGATACCATGATACAATGTGACACAGCCCGATACCATGAAACAATGTGACACAGCCTGATACCATGATACAATGTGACACAGCCCGATACCATGAAACAATGTGACACAGCCCGATACCATGATACAATGTGACACAGCCCGATACCATGAAACAATGTGACACAGCCCGATACCATGATACAATGTGACACAGCCCGATACCATGATACAATGTGACACAGCCCGATACCATGATACAATGTGACACAGCCCGATACCATGAAACAATGTGATACAGCCCGATACCATGAAACAATGTGACACAGCCCGATACCATGATACAATGTGATACAGCCCGATACCATGATACAATGTGACACAGCCCGATACCATGATACAATGTGACACAGCCCGATACCATGATACAATGTGACACAGCCCGATACCATGATACAATGTGACACAGCCCGATACCATGAAACAATGTGACACAGCCCGATACCATGATACAATGTGACACAGCCCGATACCATGATACAATGTGACACAGCCCGATACCATGATACAATGTGACAGCCCGATACCATGATACAATGTGACACAGCCCGATACCATGATACAATGTGACACAGCCCGATACCATGATACAATGTGACACAGCCCGATACCATGATACAATGTGACACAGCCCGATACCATGATACAATGTGACACAGCCTGATACCATGATACAATGTGACACAGCCCGATACCATGATACAATGTGACACAGCCCGATACCATGAAACAATGTGACAGCCCGATACCATGATACAATGTGACACAGCCCGATACCATGATACAATGTGACACAGCCCGATACCATGATACAATGTGACACAGCCCGATACCATGAAACAATGTGACAGCCCGATACCATGATACAATGTGACACAGCCCGATACCATGATACAATGTGACACAGCCTGATACCATGATACAATGTGACACAGCCCGATACCATGATACAATGTGACACAGCCCGATACCATGATACAATGTGACACAGCCCGATACCATGATACAATGTGACACAGCCCGATACCATGATACAATGTGACACAGCCCGATACCATGAAACAATGTGACACAGCCTGATACCATGATACAATGTGACACAGCCCGATACCATGATACAATGTGACACAGCCCGATACCATGATACAATGTGACACAGCCCGATACCATGATACAATGTGACACAGCCCGATACCATGATACAATGTGACACAGCCCGATACCATGATACAATGTGACACAGCCCGATACCATGAAACAATGTGACACAGCCCGATACCATGATACAATGTGACACAGCCCGATACCATGATACAATGTGACACAGCCCGATACCATGATACAATGTGACAAAGCCCGATACCATGATACAATGTGACACAGCCCGATACCATGATACAATGTGACACAGCCCGATACCATGATACAATGTGATACAGCCCGATACCATGATACAATGTGATACAGCCCGATACCATGATACAATGTGACACAGCCCGATACCATGATACAATGTGACACAGCCCGATACCATGATACAATGTGACACAGCCCGATACCATGATACAATGTGACACAGCCCGATACCATGATACAATGTGACACAGCCCGATACCATGATACAATGTGACACAGCCCGATACCATGATACAATGTGACACAGCCCGATACCATGATACAATGTGATACAGCCCGATACCATGATACAATGTGACACAGCCCGATACCATGAAACAATGTGACACAGCCCGATACCATGATACAATGTGACACAGCCCGATACCATGATACAATGTGACACAGCCCGATACCATGATACAATGTGACACAGCCCGATACCATGATACAATGTGACACAGCCCGATACCATGATACAATGTGACACAGCCCGATACCATGATACAATGTGACACAGCCCGATACCATGATACAATGTGACACAGCCCGATACCATGATACAATGTGACACAGCCCGATACCATGATACAATGTGACACAGCCCGATACCATGATACAATGTGACACAGCCCGATACCATGATACAATGTGACACAGCCCGATACCATGATACAATGTGACACAGCCCGATACCATGATACAATGTGACACAGCCCGATACCATGATACAATGTGACACAGCCCGATACCATGATACAATGTGACACAGCCCGATACCATGATACAATGTGACACAGCCCAATACCATGATACAATGTGACACAGCCCGATACCATGATACAATGTGACACAGCCCGATACCATGATACAATGTGACACAGCCTGATACCATGAAACAATGTGACACAGCCCGATACCATGATACAATGTGACACAGCCCGATACCATGATACAATGTGACACAGCCCGATACCATGATACAATGTGACACAGCCCGATACCATGATACAATGTGACACAGCCCGATACCATGATACAATGTGACACAGCCCGATACCATGATACAATGTGACACAGCCCGATACCATGATACAATGTGACACAGCCCGATACCATGATACAATGTGACACAGCCAGATACCATGAAACAATGTGATACAGCCCGATACCATGATACAATGTGACACAGCCCGATACCATGATACAATGTGACACAGCCCGATACCATGATACAATGTGACACAGCCCGATACCATGATACAATGTGACACAGCCCGATACCATGATACAATGTGACACAGCCCGATACCATGATACAATGTGACACAGCCCGATACCATGAAACAATGTGACACAGCCCGATACCATGATACAATGTGACACAGCCCGATACCATGATACAATGTGACACAGCCCGATACCATGATACAATGTGACACAGCCCGATACCATGATACAATGTGACACAGCCCGATACCATGATACAATGTGACACAGCCCGATACCATGATACAATGTGACACAGCCCGATACCATGAAACAATGTGACACAGCCCGATACCATGATACAATGTGACACAGCCCGATACCATGATACAATGTGACACAGCCCGATACCATGATACAATGTGACACAGCCCGATACCATGATACAATGTGACACAGCCCGATACCATGATACAATGTGACACAGCCTGATACCATGATACAATGTGACACAGCCCGATACCATGATACAATGTGACACAGCCCGATACCATGATACAATGTGACACAGCCCGATACCATGAAACAATGTGACACAGCCCGATACCATGAAACAATGTGACACAGCCCGATACCATGATACAATGTGACACAGCCCGATACCATGATACAATGTGACACAGCCCGATACCATGATACAATGTGACACAGCCCGATACCATGATACAATGTGACACAGCCCGATACCATGATACAATGTGACACAGCCCGATACCATGATACAATGTGACACAGCCAGATACCATGAAACAATGTGATACAGCCCGATACCATGATACAATGTGACACAGCCCGATACCATGATACAATGTGACACAGCCCGATACCATGAAACAATGTGACACAGCCCGATACCATGATACAATGTGACACAGCCCGATACCATGATACAATGTGACACAGCCCGATACCATGATACAATGTGACACAGCCCGATACCATGATACAATGTGACACAGCCCGATACCATGATACAATGTGACACAGCCCGATACCATGATACAATGTGACACAGCCCGATACCATGATACAATGTGACACAGCCCGATACCATGATACAATGTGACACAGCCCGATACCATGATACAATGTGACACAGCCCGATACCATGATACAATGTGACACAGCCCGATACCATGATACAATGTGACACAGCCCGATACCATGATACAATGTGACACAGCCCGATACCATGAAACAATGTGACACAGCCCGATACCATGAAACAATGTGACACAGCCCGATACCATGATACAATGTGACACAGCCCGATACCATGATACAATGTGACACAGCCCGATACCATGATACAATGTGACACAGCCCGATACCATGATACAATGTGACACAGCCCGATACCATGATACAATGTGACACAGCCCGATACCATGATACAATGTGACACAGCCCGATACCATGAAACAATGTGACACAGCCCGATACCATGATACAATGTGACACAGCCCGATACCATGATACAATGTGACACAGCCCGATACCATGATACAATGTGACACAGCCCGATACCATGATACAATGTGACACAGCCCGATACCATGATACAATGTGACACAGCCCGATACCATGATACAATGTGACACAGCCCGATACCATGATACAATGTGACACAGCCCGATACCATGATACAATGTGACACAGCCCGATACCATGATACAATGTGACACAGCCCGATACCATGATACAATGTGACACAGCCCGATACCATGATACAATGTGACACAGCCCGATACCATGATACAATGTGACACAGCCCGATACCATGATACAATGTGACCCAGTATTATACCAAATGAAAGTGCACCATGAAACAATGTGACAGCATGATACAATGTTACACAACGTGAATGATCATGATACAATATGACACAAGAAAACATGACATAATTGGGGTTATTCATTAAGATGCGATAGTGCCACACGGAGCATTATTTCACGGAAACGCAGTTACATTAACCCCAATATGAAATGGCACAACATGATATAATGTTGCACAGGACAACAGGATACAACGTGATACAATGTGACATACCACATTACCATGTGACAGCCCGGCACCATGATACAATGTGACAGTACATCACGTTTCTCCCTCCTTCCTTTCTAATTGACCCCTCTCTCCTTCTCCCCCCTCCCCCCCCCATCTCTCTCCTCTCTCCCACCCATCACAGCGCTGACCCTGTGAAACCAACTAAACTGTGGTAAGTAACACAGATCAAGAAGCTTTCTAAATGTGCGACAATACACTCAACAAGAGAACTTGGAGTAATGAGGCTCAAGCCTCGGTATCCAATGTCACCACTGGCAGATTTAATCTGTCAGCCACAACAGAACAGAGTCTCTCACCCCGTCCTCCATCTCTCCTCCTCTCACCTCCCTCCTCCCCATCTCTCTCCTTTTCCCTCCTCCCCCATCTCTCTCTTTTTCCCTCCTCCTCTACCTCCCCCTCCATCTGCATCTCCTTTTCCCTCCTCCTCCTCCTCCTCCTCCTCCTCCTCCTCCTCCTCCTCCTCCTCCTCCTCCTCCTCCCATCTCCTTTCCCTCCTCCGCCTCCCCCTCCATCTCTTTTTCCCTCCGCCTCCCCCTCCATCTCTTTTTCCCTCCACCTCCCCCTCCATCTCCTTTTCCCTCCTCCTCCCCCCCCATCCCCCTTTCCTCCCTCCGCCTCCTCAGCATTGATTTAGGCTTTCCTTGTAGGTGTATCTGCCAGACTCTGGTTCTGTCCGTCTCAAACTGGACACACGACTCCAGGTGAGATCACAAAAATGGTCCATAAAATGTTCTTCTCTGCTGGAGATGGTACCCAGAGTGCAGGACACCTCATTGCCCGCAGCATACACACTTACCAAGCCAGCAGGTCATGGTAACCCTCCTCCTGCAGTGCCCACCACATCTTACCTGGGGAGGTGTGACAGATTGGTGACGCAGAGAACGGCATCCGAAGGTACAGAGAACAACAGAGATGCAGAAATGCAGGATGGAGGCAATGATCAGGAAGATGAGAGCTGTGACTCTGATATCCTGCACAAGAACAACACAACAATGTCACAACAACATCACACGAGCAGTACTAAGACAAAAAAAACCCAACAAGAACCGCACAATGTCACAGTATTTGTTTAGTACCAACCTTTTCAGATCATGAAATAAAAACATATGGCAATAATCAGTGGTCGACAAATCACCAAACAATCTACTCGCCACACAAAAAAATCTACTCGCCACCTAGTACCAAACGTGTGCTGCTTGGGCAAATATTTACTCGCCCGGGGGTTAAATCCACTCGCCCGGGGCGAGCAAATGTATAGGTTTGTCGAACACTGGCAATAATTTGTATTGAATCTTAAGTGTAAAATATTTCCTGTTACCAAAGGGTGCAGTCGTTAATCCCACACTGAATAACAGTAATATAGGAACACGTATCGCCAGGTAATGAAATCTATAAATTGATTAATTTATTTATAACATGTTACCAGGCAGTAATACAGTGAGAGTTACCGCTCGTTCTCACGCATGTCCTGGGCACAGAGTTATAACATGTGTTACAGGCAGTAATACAGTGAGAGTTACCGCTCGTTCTCACGCATGTCCTGGGCACAGAGTTATAACATGTGTTACAGGCAGTAATACAGTGAGAGTTACCGCTCGTTCTCACGCATGTCCTGGGCACAGAGTTATAACATGTGTTACAGGAAGTAATACAGTGAGAGTTACCTCTCATTCTCACGCATGTCCTGGGCACAGAGTTATAACGTGTTACAGGCAGTAATACAGTGAGAGTTACCTCTCGCTCTCACGCATGTCCTGGGCACAGAGTTATAACGTGTTACAGGCAGTAATACAGTGAGAGTTACCTCTCGCTCTCACGCATGTACTGGGCACAGAGTTATAACGTGTGTTACAGGAAGTAATACAGTGAGAGTTACCTCTCGTTCTCACGTATGTCCTGGGCACAGAGTTATAACGTGTTACAGGCAGTAATACAGTGAGAGTTACCTCTCGTTCTCACGCATGTCCTGGGCACAGAGATATAACATGTGTTAAAGGCAGTAATACAGTGAGAGTTACCTCTCGTTCTCACGCATGTCCTGGGCATAGAGTTATAACGTGTTACAGGCAGTAATACAGTGAGAGTTACCGCTCGTTCTCACGCATGTCCTGGGCACAGAGTTATAACGTGTTACAGGCAGTAATACAGTGAGAGTTACCTCTCGCTCTCACGTATGTCCTGGGCACAGAGTTATAACGTGTATTACATGCAGTAATACAGTGAGAGTTACCTCTCGTTCTCACGCATGTCCTGGGCACAGAGTTATAACGTGTATTACATGCA